>NW_024583187.1:0-25308 GCF_018398535.1 Haplochromis burtoni | reverse complement strand
TGTGTGTGTGTGTGTGTGTGTGTGTGTGTGTGTGTGTGTGTGTGTGTGTGTGTGTGTGTGTGTGTGTGTGTGTCAATGCATGCATAGTCTTTCCTGTGTGTAACATGATTACATGAGTATGTAAGGTTTCTTAAAGCTCCCCAGGGGCGTTTTCCATAATGCATGCATTCAGTGTCCTTTGATCTAACATTTATCCTTTCCACTTCTTTTGTTGTCACCTATTTTTTTAATCGTGTCCTCTGGGGATCTTTGTTATGGTTAGAGAACGAAACTGTTTCTCGGTCCATGCTTTACAGCATGGGATGAGGCAGGACTAAACAAGGTCATCATGTATTTATGCCGTTCAGTTTAAACCAGCCCAGGTCGCATTCAATAAAATGCTGAATGCTTCAACACTGAATGTGGCTAAAAATAGTTTTTCAATACATGTTGCTTGATCTATGAAATTCCTAGCTGAAGTCCATTTATTTTGGGGTGAAGGTGTTTATATATATATATATAATTTCCTGTGTGTGTGTGTGTGTGTGTGTGTGTGTGTGTGTGTGTGTGTGTTTAAAAAGGACTCCAATTCTCACTTCAAGGCAACAAAATGACAAGCTCGTTTCGTATAGGTTGTTATCCGTTGACTGTTGATTGGCAGCAGGAATCCTGAAACAAAACTTTCAGATTTAAGGTAGCCCATGGGTTGGTTAATTAATTATTATTCTTTTTATGATTAAGTTCCTTTTCACTGACTATACAATTTAAACCTAACTACATATTATGAGTTAATTAAAAAAAAAAACCTTAAAAGAAGACCCAGCTTAAGATAAGGCAAACAAAATCAGCCTTCCCTAAACCTTTTGTTGTTTTCTGCCAGCATAACAAGTTCTCTCTGGTTATGGTGCAGTGAGTTTCCTCACCCACTTTTAAAAAGGAAAGTACCCTGCCCACCTGTTTTCATATTGGCAGGACATGTTAAAACTTTAAGGAGTCAATTGGAGGACTTTCAATATATGGGTGTTTAAAATTAACTGCAATTTTTTTTTTTACCCGCAATTTCCACTCAATACAAGATCAAAGACATGAAATGAATTGCCAACTTGGCTATTTGCTAAGCATATTAAGAAATTATAAAATCCTGGAAAGCAGTTGACACACCGAGTTAGATATTTCTAATCATTGTTTTCTCCCAGTAAACAATACCTGAGTTTGTGTTAAAGCTATTTGTGCTGGAAGTGAGATGAGAACGTGCTGCGGTATGAAACATACACAAACAGATCTATTATAAGCTATATTGATCCACACCCAAAGATGGAAAACTCAGAGCAATATGTAGTGTTTCAGCCTTGCAGTCTAAAATGGCATTTCTCCAGAGAATTTAAATGCAGTTAAGCCAGCAAAAAAAAAAAAATGTTTTCACCAGCTTGATTGCTAGTGATGACAAAATCTTTACTTCTATGTGATGCTGCACAGGCTCAGTGGAATAACACAATTCCTTTTTTTATATCTTCTTTTCTACTGCAAACACTTTATAAAGTTAACCAAGGTCATGATATTTCTGACAAAAAAAGATATAGCAGTGGTTGTAGGAAAAGACAGCGAGCACACAAATAGTCTCAGCTGAGAGTAGCCACAAAGAAAAGACATTAGTGCACTAATCGCTGTCTAGCAATAATCATTGAGCAATAATCACAGAATCCAAAACAGTTGTAAAAGAAAATAAAGACATTTTGAGTTCTCAAGGTTTCTCATTAGGACCTCAAACATACAGGAAAGAACTGCGATGATTTTTGTAACTGTATCCAGAGTATTTCAGAACAGAAGTGGATATTCAGGCTAGTGGCTCTGTAGCCTTGAAATTTCAACACAGAAAATTATGGCATTGAAAAGCCTTCAAACGGATGTGTGAAAGGACCCTCAACTGTGGCATAAAACATAACAAAAAAATAAAAAGATGAAACCTGTGCAATATTAAAAGATAATAAAGCTGCTTTCAGCTACTCCCTTATTCACATCAGGTCACCATTGCTGCTATCAGCACATGTTTGAGTTATCAGGGATAAAGGGATCACATTTTATATGAAAGCTAGAAACAATGAGTAAATACATCCGGATTGTTCATGTACATACAAAACTCGCTGATCTTTTTAAGTTTGCCTGAGTTACTTGTCTCGATACTCTAGATAGACAGACCATGACAGATAGGTTCAGTGCTACTACAAATGGGAACAAGCTTGTATTTCTATTCATTACTTTTCTGTTATCAGTAGCTTTCATATCCTGTTAATCAGTGCTGTAATAAACATGTAATAATGCACAGGTTTTGCAAGCCTTGGCTATTGTTGGGTGTTAAGGTTAAGATGTTAGGGTTAGGATCACTTTGGTCAGTGTAAAAACTAAACAAGAGATTTTTGGAAGGATGTGGTCAGAAATGAGAAATAATAATAATATCAAAATGGATTCACTATTAAAGAAAAACATTGTTGTATAGTGTTGCCATTCTTTCACATTTGTAATAGCCTGTAATTACAAATATTTTTATAATGTCAAGGTAGTTTTGTCAAATTATGCTTTAATAGTTTTATGAGATTTAATTTCACAGACCAATAAACATGTTTGTTTTCCAGTTATATTTGACTGAAGCCCAGCTCCTATTAACCCTTCCACCACAGGGGTGTACCAAGAAACAAGTTTAACTGATTAGGGAGCAATCTTAAGTTTTCTTTGTTGCAAAGGTGGTTCTCTTTTTACCTGGTTAAATCATCATGGTAACTTGTGCTGCACACGTAACCTGGGCCCTGCACTACAAACAGAGTTCAGCATACCCAGGGAAGCTTTCCGTTATCTGGATTCACTTACCCTAACATCGGCACTCAAGATAAGCGGTCACACTAAGCTGATTATCAACTCACTAAGTTCCCCGAGGGTCTCACGAAGGTCTCTCAACGTTCACATTAAAGGAATGGCGCTGGCATCTGACTAATCACAATTATTGATAAGTGCACTGGCAGCAGAACGGCTGATTTTACAAAGAGAAATAAAAGTGTACTGTGGGAAAAATATGAAGAGGTTAAACACACAATACAGGCTGAAAGCAGCAAATCAGCAGCAAATAAAGCAATAATATGAGTGTATGTAAGAGGAAAATCAGTACAGTAAATTAGTACTAAGAGTATTCTGAGCTTTAAATGTTTTGGCAAGTAAGACCGGAAAAGACCTATTATATTAATAAAGTTTAGTCTAGCTGAAGCCAGAAAAGAAAGCTGGGAAAATGCTGACTGTGTAACTTAAAGTTTTTAAAAAATGATATAAGGAAACACTTATAAAGCAGTATTTGGATGAGACAGGCTGTTAAATATTTAAACTCTAGATTTTGACGCTCAGGGGACATTTGGGTTGTACCCTGTAGGATGATATGATGGTTGTACTGTACATTAAATCTGGATAGTTGTATATAATAAAACAAGCTTTATTTTTGTATTGCTGTAGTTAATAATTAATTGTTTTAGAACAATTTATATATGCATATATTTATATAAAAAGGACTGCATTAGATAGGTATAGGTATATATTTTTAAAGGTAGCGTATATGCATATTAAGCCGTATAATCAAGAACAGATATAAATCCTGGGTTAAATAGGAATAAGAATTAGTAAGCATTTCCTTTCTCTTACTCCTGACTCCCATGTTTGAAATAAAAGAGAACTCTGTTTTATTGAATTAATAAGATTTTAATTGTCTGAGTTCAAGTAAAAAATGAATATAAAAACAGAATTCAAACTTAAGGCCATCAAGTAATGATGAGCCTTTCCTGATGTGTTTAAAGAAGAAAAGGAAGAAACAGAGATTCTGGGTTCATCCTATTCTCAAGAGCAGGCAGCAGCAGCAGGGAGAATTTCAAGGTTTGATGAGTTAAAGCTGCTTTCTTTTATATTTCAGGACATCAGTGGGGCAGTTTAAGCTCTTGGTGGCAGAGTTGTGATCACATGACGTGGCAGAGAAATTTCAGCGAGTCAGTTGACCTGGAGGAGCTTCTAGCGCTGTTTCTGAGGTAAGATATGATTATTTCATTAATTCCATATAATTTTATAATTAATACCAGTATACATTTTGAGCTATGACGACACTTGTTACCAAATGCAGTGGTCAGATTAGTCAGAATTGTTTATTCGCACGTGAGATATCAGAAATTAAACTTGATCAAAAAAACTTGATTGAAAAACTTTTGACCCTCCTTCTCTCCACACACAGATCGGAGGGATCTCCCTGTAATGGCAAGTAGGTGTAGAGCATAAGGTACTATGGCAAGTTATCAAAGTAAGAAATGATCGGAATCCTTCGTATTGAAAACCAAGGGTTAACTATGAAGTTATATAGATAAGCCCAAATCCTGGATTAGGACAGGCATCTGGTCAGCAGTATCTTATATTGAGAGTTTTGATTTAAAATTTTGTAGCACATTTATACTGATTTTCATTGATTCTTTTACTTACAGTGTGCTTTAAGCACTATATTGATTCTCTGGTGAAGATGTATGTTTTATACATCCATCCTGCTTACCATTTAATGAAGCTGTGTTGTAAAGTTTCCATTAATGTTTTTTTTAAACACAATTGGAACTAAAGCTACTAGACAATAGACTGGCAAATTGATCCTTTACAACTGTACACTGTTTATTACTGAGAGTATTGATATCAATCAATAAAATCTGGATGTAGACACAAACTAAAGTTATTTCCAAGTTTAATTTATTAGATGGGAGGGTATCGGAACAGAATGCATCAAATATCTTGTAGTGTTTAAATGTATTAAGTTGAAGTTTCAGAGCTCAAAGGTGCAGCTGTCACATTAAGAATAAACAGCAGAGATCGCATGAACACTAAAATAGACATAATTAAGTTGAGATCATTTTTTTTCTGCTCTACGAGCAATGATCATGAGTTCACAAGATAAACATTTTTCTGCAGCACTAAACACATCATCTACTTCTCAATGTCAGCGTTTCATTTTCCTGTCATATTTTTATAATTTTATTTTTAGTTTCTGACTTATAACGACGGAGCTCAGATTGATTCTGTTTACAAGAATTGTCAAATGACATACATCCTGAGTATTCCTGACTTTGCTGAACTCACTTTATACTGTACCCCGCTGGACTGAGCATATCCATACATGACCTGGCTTTATTTCTAAAACCAGTCAATAGCATTGGTACCGTTTTTGTTGTTCATTTGTTTGTTTCTCTCTTTTCTTATCTAGTCTTTAATCATTTGCATGACCGTTTTAGTCCATTTGGAAATCTAAACCAACATTCTGGCAAAGAGTTAACTATTCTTAAATTTTCAAATTTAATGTTGTTTTTATCTGTCAATACTGTTTTTATGTGATCTGCCTAGTTTTTCAAATAACAGCTGTGCCAGGGTGTGAACTAGGTTGGAGGACCCAAAAGCAGAATTCAGAATCTGTAGGCCCATTGTAAACAGTCCAGTGGTCCAATGTAAACATCAATTTGAGAAATAAGTATGAGCACGGAAAACATTCACTGGAAAACAGACAGAGGCACAGGATGCAAAGGAAAACTAAACTTTTAAATAAAAAAATAAAAAATAAAAAAAATGAAAATAAAGACACATACATAAATACCAGAGATGATTCTAGGTTCAAACTTTAAGGGGGGCTTAGCTCCCAATCATAATGTCATGCATGCAGGGCCTTGTAATTAATATTGTTCCATTAATATTAACTACAAAGCATTGGATGCATGACTTTACCCTTTTGACATTTGCAAACCTGAGTTAGTGGATAGTCTATTGCAGTGTCTAAGAACAATTCAGAGTGAATAATCTGAGATTTCAATATTATACACTGGTTTTAGGGTGGAGCCTTAATTTAGTTATCAAACCTGAGGCAAAGGTTCAGTCATTTAAGAAGTTAAAGAACTATTTGTAGCAAAGCAGATGAGATGAGACACATGCACATTATTTCAGTCTGATAATCACTTAGAGGCAGTCCACCAAATCATCAGACACTGCAAAATCACCCTGCCACTCCATAGATCTGTACACAAGCAAACTTGTAATAGAGTTGTTTTATATTAAAGTTTTTAAATTTATACAAACCCTCTGACACAGTTTTGTAAACGGACTCAGGCACAGACCAGGAGACCTTTGCAGAAACTGATAGTGCGTTTATTTACAGTGGTGTCACCGGGTGAATATATATGCAAGGTTCTCGGGGAAGGGGTCCGGGGCTCCAGGGGGGGAGGGGAAGGGTCCAAAACCACACTCTGCTCTTCCAGCCAACAATCCCACTCCTTTCCTCCAGTCGCTCCTCTCGCTCACTCGGGGGTACAGGGACGGGTCCGGGGGGGAATCTACGCACACACACAGAAAATCCAATTAGCACTAGATCACAAGGAAACTCACAGACTTAGGCATATCGCTGAAGCACTAACGCGGGTGACTCAACGTTCCAGCAACGAGTAGTGTAGGTCTGCCATCTTAAAAAGCCCTTCTGATTGTAGTAACCAGCGCCAGGTGTGATGATGAGCACAGGTGCGTGGGCCAGGGGCGGAGCCCACAGTGAGCACCGCTGTGGCCAGGGAAAGAGGGAGAGAGAGAGAACAAAAACAAACACATGTTGCCTAACCCGGAATCAGCTGGTGAGGCACGGGGACCGTGACACCCTCCTTTCATTATGCAAACTCAGCACAGAACAGCATTTACCCCGATTTACAAGTGGAGTATAGAGCGTCACATCAATGTAGTGGCAGCCATCCTCTTGAGCCATGTTTAGAGTTGTATGAATCCTGCAAAATGTTACCATTTATATCAATATGCTCTGTTTAGAATGTCCGCTGGTATTTTTTTAAGTGTGCTACTGGAAAGTAGGTAAGGCTTCCATGAAATACATGAAAACTACTTTGTGAAAAATGACTTTTGTTTTTCCAGTTAACTTCACTTTCTGCTCCCTTATTCTTCCTGTTCTTGTACAATCTCTTTGTCCTCTCTCTCTCCATCCTCCTCACTCAACTAGAAAATAATAAAAATATAATCTTATAATAATTATTATGAGAGCAAATAAGGGATCCGCATTCGACAACAGGACAGCACACTGCTTAGTTATGTCTGTGTGGGTTCTCAGTCATCCAGGTGATGGTTATCTAAGGAGAGGTTATCTAAAGAAAAGCAGCTGGACTTCTTTAAGTTTCCTGAAGACTTTTCACCTCTTATCTGTAGTTCTAAGTCCCAGGTATTTAAGCCCTAGTGGGAGTTGTCCCTTAAGAGGGTCGTTTGACCCACTATTGATCATGTGCCTCATCACATGAGTCAAGGTGTGAAAAAGGGTGTGAGTCATTATTAACAAAGGTTTTGGGTGAGGTAGGGTGAGCCAAGGTCTCCTAGTGGGTCCAAACTCGCCTATGATAAATACTAAGACAAAGGCAAAGGAAGGCACGAACAGAAACAATGGGGAGATTACTTCAACTGCTGTATTCCCCAAACACATGGTAACACCAACCTAAAACTCATGACTAGAATAAATAAAACAAACACAGAAACCAAAGACTCAGCAGTATCCTAAGTGAGACAACCAAAGAAATCAAAACAGGAATCTAATATTCAAACACAAAAATCTAATGTTCAAATATTAGAACCACTATGAACCAAAACTCAAAGATATTAACTATAATAAGTTGACTCAAAGACTCAAAAACAAGGCCTTGTCTTGAGTATAATGAAATTTCTCATAAGAGCTTCAAACAAAGCTTTAGAGAAGCGTCAAACTTCTAAGCCAAGGAACAAACCAGAGCTGACATTTATTCTTTGGATGGCCTATTTTTTCAGGAATGAACGTCATCTAACACATTCTTTGAATATCAACTCTGTCAGTTTTTTTTCATGATAGGACATGAAACAGATCCACATTACATTAAGAACTACCAAGGATATACAGTATATTATATGTTTGTCAGAAATAACTCATAATATTAATCCATACTAAAAAAAATTATTATAAGATAAGATACTGATTTCAACAGTACCGATACCAACAGTGTCATCTTTGCCTCCTCTAGTTAAGGCTAAACTTCAGCTACAGGCAGACACACAGCCGTAAGTGCATCTGGCATAAAATCTTTGCCAAATCAAACATGCAGACGCATCTACTGCAGCAGTCCCTGAGGGAATACGGGAGCAGCCACAAGTACCTTAATCGATTAGTTACTATTACTATTATCTGTCTGTTAAGTTATCATTAAAGTAACAGCTAGCAGCCATGGCTAATAATAAAATGATAATGTGAATGTGGAGCTAGACAGCTAACGTTATCAGTCCTGCCGGTCTGCAGCACTATTAAAAGTTTCAGATATTTCAAATATTTCTCCTAAACCGTGATATTAAAACTAAGGGAAAAGTCTACAAGCAACTAGGCAGAAACATTGTAAACTTTGTTTGATCAGCAATGAAAATGTGCAGTCAAGTCACCAAAAGCACAGCACTACCTCAGACAACCTAAAAATATTTTTTGGTTTTAGTCTTTTTTTGTCTTTTTTGTTTTGCACTATCTAAGAAAAACTAAATATTTCTTGTATATCCACCTTACATATTGTATAATAGTTTTGCCATTTATGTTGTTTCTAGTGTTTTAATCTATTTTTAAATTATGCTTTTTTTGTAATCAGTTGCGATCATCAATATTTCTGTAGACAGATTACTTTCCTAAATATTTGTTTTAACAGGTGAGTTACCAGTTTTCTAAATTAATTCTAACTTCTCTCGGAGTCATGAGGTGCTTTTAGTTGCAGAATTTGTTCTTGTTTACTTCCAGACCCCCAAAAAACAGAAGTATGTAGTTGTTTTTAAGGCTAGGTTAGTTTATGTTTATTGCCAAAGATTTCAAAGTGGATAACTCCCCAGGCTCAAATTCAGTCCTTAATGACCAATAATTTTGACTGCCTGCTTTCCCTGAAGGCAAGCAGGCCTTTAGCTTTTGTGGCTGGTATGAAGAGCCATCTGCAGAGGTTGATGGTGACAGCTGTAGTGCTGCATAAACACCATCGTCTGGGGCTTGTCTTTTTGTTTTTGCCATACAATTTTTCCACTGTGTCTTTGCCCCACTCTGCTGCCCTTGGTGCAGAACGATACCATCCAAACAATTCCATACTGAACAATGGATAATATTCTGCCTCCGCTTCTACTGCCAGCTGGTGCATCTCTGCAAATAGACCATCAGCAGTGAAACATTCAGTAACATTCCAATTTCCTACAAAGAGCAGAGAGTTTTTAAACTTTCTATAACTTTCAGGGATAGCTGTCTTGTGCACTGAACACACAATGACTGTTACAGGTACAGCACTGACGGCTTATCTGATGAGGTTGAATAATTAAATCCACTGATCTGCCAAATATGTGGTTTGTTCAGGATGTTTTAAGGATGAAACACTTAGTGATGTTAAAGACAGCTTTTGATATATGTCTGTATTGTGTATAACTGCCACTAACAATAAGATGCTGCTTCAAAAATGAATATAATATTGTATTCTTACAAATGACTTGTTTTTTTTAACATTAGACTGAGCTTTGTATTAACATCAGCAAAGGCTGATTTGAAACACCATTTTAAAGAAAATGACCTCCCCTTTTTGACTTAATTGTTGTGTTGCCTCTTCTTAATAGTTATTTTAATTAAATATTTAA
The DNA here is from genome assembly GCF_018398535.1 of Haplochromis burtoni. NCBI lineage: Eukaryota > Metazoa > Chordata > Actinopteri > Cichliformes > Cichlidae > Haplochromis > Haplochromis burtoni. Next base: position 15,630 of record NW_024583187.1, on the reverse strand, counting down.
TTCAGAGTATTTCTTGTAGCGTTGCAGCTGATTGAGCACATTTTACATGTCTAAGGCTACCCATTATTGATTTCACATTGGTTTGCAAGATGCATGCCTTTTTCCCTCCTCTCGTTTTCTTTGATTTATTTATCTCATTTAAACACAGGGCACTTAAAAGCTCCAGCTGAGACTGAGGTATTCGATGTGCATACACAGTAGACCTGTAGTAGAAGGTGAAAGACACAACAGAGGCGTCGCATGATGGTAGCCTGTCATAATCTCTTTCCTGCGTTTTCTCTCTCTGTTTCACTCTCTGTATATCGTTCTCTCTCACCTTGCCTCCATCTTAGAACTGCTGAGTAGGGATTCTGTAATGAGACAATGGTGACGTTGACAGAGAGAAAAAGAGAAAACTAAGCAAAGTGAATTGTGGGGGCTACAGGCGGAAGGATGGGTGGAGGGGCTGGAAAAGAAGAGACAAGAGGGAGTGGAGTCAGGAGATCAGGATGTAGGGAGAGAATTCTTGGTCAAGGTCTTTCCTAATGAACGAATTATCATGCAAAGGTCTCTCTCTCTCTCCACTTCCTCCCACAAGCCCTCACTCCCCTCCTTCCTCTCCGTCTTTCATTGTCGCTCATTCTTTACGTCCCACCTTTTTTTTTTTCTCACCTTTCTCGCTCTGCTTCAGTGGCTTGACCTTGGTTCCCACCTCACTTAAACCCGTTGCTCGTTGCCTCCCTCCCCATTTCTGTAGCCTTGTTTATTTTCTGCCGCATTCCTGTTTTCTTTATCTCTCTTGCTTCTCCTCCTTTCCACTGTTTGCCCCCCTCACCCCACCTCAGTTTCCCAAGTTCTTCCAGGCCTTAGGCAGTCTGCTGCTCTAAAACCTCTCTATCAGCACATCCCTGCAATAGTCATGCCGACAGTCACTTTCACTGCAGAATTGGCTGATTTACCTCACGCACATATACATGCACACACGCACACACACACACACACCCTGTATGGTGCTAGCACAGTGTTACCAGAACAGTTAGAAAGTGTGAGTGGCTGTGTGTATCTTCTGCATCACTAGTAGCAACATTAGATGCTCATACATGAATGATTAATGTGAACCTATGCACAACTATAAATCTGCGTGTATGTGTGTGTGTGTATGTGTGTGTGTGTGTGTGTGTGTGTGTGTGTTCATCTCGGCGTGTCCCCCCCAATTTATTTCCTCCAAAACTCTTGCTCGCTTTTCATTTCTGTATTAGCCCTCAAGCAATGTAAAGGTCACACACTGTAACAGCGTTTGACTCTGCAGTCTGTTAAATAATAGCGTCGCTGTTTACCGTTCTCAACTCCAGCCCGACGTGTGTGTGTGGCCCAGGGGCTACATCATCTCCTCAGCATTGCTTCAGTGGCAGCACTGCATCGTGTCAGGGGGCAGACACATTGTTTGGAACTTCTTTTTTTTTTTTTAACTTGTTCAGTACCATGACTTACATAGTGTTTTGAAGAAAGAAGAACAATGTTATCTTGCTAAGGGGATCAATCTATGTTGGGGGGTTTTTTTTTCATTGTTTGTTTGGGGTTTTTTTGTACTAGAAAACAATACTGAATGACAATCAGAGAAATAGTAAGCTAAGGCTGGAAAATGAGAACAAATGGTTATTTGGGACAAGTAGGCATATATATAAGTAGGATTGGAAGAATAGTGTTTGGGGTGTGATCCTGCTCCAATACTTCAGTTTACTAGCAAGGACCAAAACTTCCATTGGGATTAAAAAAATGTTTATTGGCAACGAAGATGACAGATAAACAAGGAGCAAAGAGCCATGCCAGAGGTTGCAGTGGCTCATGGGATTGGCACACCCCCAAAGAAAGACCCCGACTGACCCACTTACCCACCAATTGGAAAGCAGTTCTTGAAAAGTTGCTGTAAAACTGGTATACTTGGGAGGACAAGCAGGTGTGTGAGGCAACGAGACATTTTTTGGTTTGGTCCCACCCGGGACTTCAGATAAATGGTGTCCAATTTAATTTGGGAATAATTCTCGCTTTAGGGATTCTGGCATCCTATTTCTGAATTGTTTCTCTGTTAGAAACAGCTGCAGATGTTCCAAGAATCCAAAGTTGCGTTTAATGAGCTTTAACAGAATTTGAGAAAATAATTTAGTTGTAATTAATCACACTGTGTTAGCTCAACTGTGGCATCCACTGTGCACAAGGTCTACAACATTCATGCTAGTGTTCGCTTTTGTAATGATGAAAGTGGTTTCATCACATTCATTGTGTTTCCACAACCAACATCACCTTCCCTCACATAAAAGAAAGATAGGCTTGTTGGTTTGTTTGTTTGATTTTTGGATAAAATTACTTTTAAATGTCTGTAAAATCATGGCTTCTAATTGAGTAAAAGCTGGGAAGCTTAGCTTTTCAGCATATATAGCATTGAAAGCATTTAAGATATTGCATATGTTTCAGGCTCATTGAAGATATTAAACTTGATATGAATTATGCCTTTACATTTAATTTTAACAGGGCTAAATATTAAATGCAATTCTATACTAAATCTTATTACATCAATTCATTTCCTATTTACTTATTCCCTCAGCTTTTCTGGTTTTGGTTTGTTACAGACATTTACAATTACTTTAAGACACTATAAGGAGGATTTCCCACAACAAAGAACTATTACTGCCAAACTGGGAGTCGTACAGTATAAATGCATCGAATACTAAACTGTCCCAATGAAACCCCGGCCCCTAGGTTTGTTATTTGACAGCCCTGAAGAGCATTTTATCTCTCACTGAATGGAGCCCTCTTGTTTCGTGCACCTCTGTTTCCGTATGTCTCAGCAGCAACCCTGATTCAACATGTGTCATGTCTATGTTATCTTAAGTGCCTTTTCTCCCTGGGGCTTACAAAAGGGAAGACAGAGATACAGAATTTTTCCCCTTTAGCAAAGCAGGAAAAAGAGGAATAAATCAGGGTAAGTGCACTTCATGTTTGATTGAAAGAGATCATTTGGGTCAGTGTATGTTTATATGTTTTAGTCATATGCCTGTTAGTGAGCTTTGTATTTTGCATGTTATCAGTGTCTCTCTGTTTTAAGTCATCTCTCTGCAGGCATTCGTGCATTTGTGTGCACCTGAAAGTGTGCAAGAGCATCCACAGAAGTGTGTGTCTGTCCCTTATGCTACCTGCACAGATGACTCTGGCTAATTGCTGCTTATCTAGTGCCCTGTCAGTTCGGATCGCTGTGACTAAGATAGCGTGGGGGGGGTCAGAGGGAGCGATTTATTCAACCCATTGCTTCCTCCTATGTATCCCCCTCTTTCCCCTTTTAACGATCATTATGAATGATTTATGCTCCCTTGACACGTGTTTATGTATGCATGTCACAATAAGAAGATGAGGTGCATTTGAGTGTTTTCTGCAGACAGTGAGTCATCAATGGACAGACTGTGTATCTGCACACTTTGGACCGTGCACCTGCTCACCTCTCACTGTCCTTGGTTAACTTCACATTTGTGGAAGACACTTTTTTTGTTCAATTTTCTTTGGGAGCAGAACATTTGGTATGTGGGTTTCTGTGAGTGTAACTGTGAAACCTTTGGGATTTGGTGGTGCTGTAAAAAACAGAAAGATTATTATGTTTGTAAAGAAACAGAAGTAAGGATCAAGAAACAGAGAACTGGTGAGAGAGATGACAATAAAAAAGAAAACAAAGGGAAAAGTGTGTGAGTCTGTGTAGATGAGCTTTATTTATTTATTTATTTTTAAGGTGTATGTGTGTTCTAGCACTGCATGTTCATACACATACATCATTTTTCGGGCAAACACTGATGTATCGCTGTATGCTAACACGCTATATCCTTGTGCATTGTTTCCTTTGATCTAGCCTTTTATCCATGGCTCAGTAGTACTTGTAATTGGTCTCTGATGGGATTGACCCACTGGGTACTGACTGAGTGAAACAGGCTTTAGATGGCTTCCTTAAATATTTCAACCCAGCGAAACGTGAGGCTGCTCTGCTCTCGCCTCAGGCTCAGCCAACTCTACCACTTAGCCAGCTGCCCTGCACTCACAGGGAGGAAGAAAAAGAAAAGGAGCCTGATAGACATAAAGACTATGCCCAATGACAGTGGCTTAATATTTGCACGCAGCGCACACACACACACACACACACACACACATCAAGTGTAAAAGTGTTGGTAACATACACAATGACAAGTTCTCGTTAAACCACTGTCTACTGGCTACTGCAACTAAACTCCATCTCCAGTTTGCTTCAGATGGAGTTGCTTGTTTGATAAATGGGCCACTCCCTCATTATGGCATCTTCTGTCTGCACCTTGTTAAAGAGAGATCTTTTTCCGCACTTCTGGCCTGGTGCTTACTTCATTATACCAAATATTTGTCTTGCTTTAGTACCTCACTAGTATCTCCTCTTTTCTGGCACCTCATTCTTCCTCTTTTCTTTTCCTGTGCCTCACTTTCACTCTAACTTACTTCCTGCCTGGCTGTCACTCTTCCTCTTTCAGTCAATTCCCCCCCCCCCCCCTCTTTCTACCCACTCACTTTTACTTCTCTCTGCCCCCATCTTCCTCTGTGTGTGTGTGTGTCATTTTCTCTTCGTTCTCCACCTCTCTCCATCCTATTCATGTGCCTTCGGTGGATCCGAGACAGAGTGAAAAAGATAATTCCTCGGTTCTCTGCAGCGAGACAGCAAGCAAAAATAGAGAAGGTTACCTTTCATGTTCAATTTTAAAGGCAAGTTTGAGGTTTCCCCGAGATGATTAAATAGGAACATTCCTGACAAGGTCAAACAGGCTTACACGTATAGACACACAGAAACACCCACACACACATGATGGTATACACACAGACACACACACACACAGATCTTGGTCAAAACACCTTTGGGAAGAGCTGCTGCTTCTAAAACATAAAACTGCAAAGCTGAAATTGAAGAAAAGAAGAATAAGACATTCATGCCGGGATGAAAACCTACTGCATAACCAAGACAGTGTGCCTCTGTTTGCACTGTGCTTGCTGGTTGATAGGTTAAACGGCATAGGCAGCAGAATTGAACTGACTGACTTGTTTTGTTATTACTCTGCCACTGATCACCTTTCATTTATTCTGAGAACACAGACTTAAATGATTTACATCAGTGTTCGAGTCTATGTGTATTTATGTTTTGCATTGCTCGGTCTAGCATACGTCTGTAGCATTTATTTTTTGCATTTGTGTGTGTATTTACAGCCTTATTAAGGTTTAACTTTTAGCTTCAAGCAACATTGTTTCCCTGGAGACCAATTATCTGTCAGAGTTAAGGAAAATCTCTTGTGCCAGAGCAGGGAGATTGCGCTTTTCTGACAACACTCTAGCATGTCTCCTCGGGCATTGTGATTGTGTTTGTGTGTGTGTCCTGTGTATGCATGCACATGATGCTTGCATGTGTATTATTTATAATCAGAACCCCCTCAGCTTACGCATTAGGAATGAACATGGCTTTCCAGAGTGTCGCTGTGATCATGTTTATTGCCCCAAAAACTTAATTATTGCACCAAAAACAACACTGCTTTGGGACCCCGCAGAGTGTGTTATGCAGTGCGCGTGTCTGTGGGTGCATGTGCATGTGTGTGTGTGTATGTGTGGGATGTGTAGTTGTCACATACTGAAAATTGCTGTCAGTCATGGTGTTAAGGTATTCTGGATATGTCCCAGCCACTTGGTAACTAGGTAGCAGAGACTGACAGAGGTGTTGTGGGACAAAGTGGAGTTGGCGTTTTGAATGAGCTATCCTGAATTCAGACTGCGTCCGTCTCCAGAGGCATGGATGAATGGCCTGATTCTCTCTCCACCTCCCTTTTTCTCTATGACTTTCCAACCCTTTCTCCTCCTCTCGCTCTCTCCTCCTCTTTCAAACTTTCTCACCCTCCCCTTTTCCAAAAATCCTTACGTTGTGTCTTTTTTATCTCTCTCTCCCTTTAGCCTTCCACTTTGGCTGTCCCTTTCTCCTGTCTTCTTTCCCCTCCTCCTTTCTTTTACTCCCTCATCTCTCTCTGCTCTCACACACAAGTCTCTCCATTCTCCCGTTCCTCTTCTTAACTTTTTTCCAACAATGCCCTGCACTCACCAAGCTCCAACTCTGTTTCCATAGTGAGAGAAGGTCCAGTTATGGTCTTTGCTACCCAAACTTTCACCCATGAGTTTTTCTTTACACAGTGCCACCCCCCACCCTTTTTCTTTTTGGCCTCTTCTATATCTGCTGCCTTCTTTCTCTTTCTCCTAAAGGTCTGCTGAGAGTAAATAGAGAAGTAAACCAAATCTTTATTTATCATTTGTACATATTTACCCGCTGGATATGTGTCTGTATTTACAGCAAACAATTCTGATACCTACTATAAAAATAATATTTGTAGCTAGGTAGGATCATATGCTCCAGCCATGTGTGAATCTGAATCTGACAAAATCCCTGGCATTTTGTAATAATTTCCTCTGCTTTCTATCATCCTCTTGCTTTTGTAAACTTTTCATCATCATAGGTCTCAGAACAACATCTAATCTGAAGCTTTGTGAATTTCCATCTTCAGATTGACTTGCAATTGTGTTAAAGTTGGTTTGATCCCAGGCTGTTCTAGTCTCCAGTCTGCAGACCTAAGTATTCTTGGGCAATATATTGAACCCTAAGTTGCTCTCTGATGCATTCATGCATTCACCGCTGCCCATATACAAAGACATGCAAACATGTACATGTGTGCCTATGCGTGTAAGTCTGTGTCTGTGTGTGTTAAAGTTGCTGACTTCGCAGAGCTTTACACTGACCAAGATTAAAATTATAGCCCATATGCAATTGACTGTTAGGTGATTTTTGTTTACAGTGTCTTGCATACCTCTCTAATCTCCAGAGAGGTTTAAAACACATTAACATGTGTAGGACATAGATGCACATATTGACTTTGTGTATAAGTACTTTCCCCAGTATGCACTGAACTTTTTAGTGTACATTTATATGTCTGCATTTGCCAGTTCCTCTGAGTACAAGTGAGTCACTTTCAGTAAGAGCATCTCTTTTAAGTTTTTCACTAATCCCTATCTTTGGCCAAAAATATGGACTGAATCATCTTATCCATGGGACTTTTGAGGGGAAAGGAATAAAGGCAGAGGGGGAGGGAAAGGCAGGGACAGAAAAATATATAAGGGAAGTTAAGTAAGATTGGACTAGACTTTAAGCAACCAGCAGTTTAAAAGTGGGACACTAGGTGGTCATTTAGGTGAAGAAAGAGAAAGAGGGCAGAAAAAGAGAGGAAGTGAATCACACAGGAGGAAGGTTAGGGGTGGATGGAGGGCAGTGAGAGAAGAATGATCTGCAGTAGGAGACATAGGGAGAACAAATTATACTGTCGTCTTATGATAGCTAAAAGGAAAAGTGTTAGCCATTCTGAACGCCTTCACTTGAAAGCGAGGCCAGATGCGATAATCATGCAAATATGAATAAAAGTTCACACTTTCCTACAGCAGTTTTTGAAGGCCTCTATTGTGTCGCACTGTACACATAAGAAATAACTGTGTGAAGCAGAGGCGGTGAGAAGGTATGTGTTCACAAATTTTTTCAGATATGATGGCTATAGAGATCATTTCTTTTTTCCAAATGTATTTGCTTGTGAATAAGACTGTCTGTTAAACACAGACTGTGATGGCTGTACTTACAGCCACACAGTGGTAATACCCACCATGTTAGTGTAGAGGCTTATAAGTAACATTGCATTCACATTTCTTTCTTTAAATATAGGAATTTATTTACAGGACAATAAATAACTGGTTTTGGTTTAGAGTTAATTCACATATCCACATAACACTGCATTCTAAAATAAGTGCGCACATTTTAGTTTAGAGGTGGAAAAGGGGCGGAGCGAGCTTTAAAGGAAGACTACAAATTGGTTCATGCCATAACTCAGGACCATGGAGGGGAATTGGAGTTCATTATGTTTGGTTTAGTTAGGTTTTGTGTGTTTTACCCCTTCTCCTGTTTTTGTGGGCTGATCAGCCACTATTTAAGTTTCCCCTTTGTCTCGTTAAGTTAGGTCAGTTTGTTTGAGTTATCAGTTGTGTTGTCAACTTTGAGTAGAGTTTTGTTATTTTGACCTCTTTTATGGGCCCAAGATTTTGATTCTTTTTGCATGAGTTAACCAATTATGTTTTTTGGGTTAAATAAAAAATCTTTTTTTTTTGGACTTTAACCTGTGGCTAAGTTTCCTTCACTGCTCGGTCCATCACACAGACAGACATGTCATTTCCATGATGTTACAATAAGAAACAAAGATTTTTAAAAAAGAAAGAAGTTCAGATATATACTCTCTAACCTCTGTGCAACTTTCCATTCACTGTACAAAATGGGTGTTACTGAAGAACCTCTGAAAAATCGTTTTATTCTGATGTCGTAACGGTGTGGGGAGAGGGGTTCTCACAAAGAGTTGGACTTGGGGTTTGTGAACAAGGAGATTAAGACTTCATGAAAAGATATGGAAAATGGACTGGTTCTTGTGTAGCGCCTTTCCACTGGAAAAAGACACAAGACAAAAAGAAATAACTGAGAATACTGAACACCAAGAAAAAAGACAGTGCTCAGTGGACAGTGGATGCAGAGAAGACATCATCACTGACTAAGAAGCAGCTGGTGGCTCAGTGGTCTTACATTGATAGAAGGAAGTTGCTATCACAGCTGGACATTAAGGGGTTCCAAATAAAGTACAACACTACTGAGATATTGCACTGACCCTTATACAGGAAAGCAGTGTGACAACTACTGAGATGAGAATGAAAATTGTTGCAAGATTAAAAAAATTCAGTGTCTGGACACAAGTCTTTCAGATAACTAACAAAGTTTCACTGGAAGTAATATTTGTAGATGTTGACACACTTTCCCTACTGACATTGCCACAGAAACCAATTAACTCATATATGCTACAGTAACTAATCCTGGAAATGAAGATCAAGAATGCATCGTATAGTGTCAGCCCCTGGAGAACAAGGTTGGAAAACAATTGAGTCATGAAAGACAGGTCTTAGATCAATAATAATAAGATGTCTTTATATGAGGCTCTAGAGACTGCCAAGCTCATAGCTCTGGCTGCTAGAGTAACTAAAGCTAGAAGAATAAACAGACTAGTCTCCAGGAGCTATCCTCACAGTTGGAAGGGGAAAAACAGCAGAAGGCTAGAACCATCTAGAACTAAAAACTGATTAATGGGACATATAAGGAAAAAAGTCATGAAAAAATGGTGGGTGTGGCAAAACAGTAGACCACAGCAACCTCTCAGGAACCATATATTATTAAAAAGAGAGAAATCCAGAGCACCACGTGGATTTACGAGTAAGACTATTGCTCAGTATCTCATCAGAGTGCAAGGCTGAGCGGGGAAGGAGGTTAGCCATAACCGGCTACCACAAGTTGTGATCCAGCTCAGCAAGAGTAAGACCTGAGCCATTAACATTTACATCCACAAGTTTTCAGATACCCAATTAAAAGAGTAAGGTGGTCACAGGAGGATCAATGCTACTGATGTCAAGACAAGAAAAGTCCTTATAATGCACAAAGGGTTCCACCCAAAATCCATGACCCTGTGACTCTACAAACAACAAAAAGAGGAAGGGTGAGAATTAGTGAGCATTAGAGTCATCAAGAAGATGCCCCATGGGGGGAACTGCTAACAGACTGTCTCAGACAGCAGAAGATAATGTAGATTGGGTGGGGGGTATCATGAAAGAACACTGGCTAGAATATGTAGAATGGTAGAGATTCTTACAATGGTAGAACAAGAACAGGCCCTAAGCATCCAAACTATAGAAACGTGTCTACCACATAGTAGGGGTGGGCCATATATTGAACATACTCGTTGTATCGTGAGTTCTTCCACATACGATGGCTTTATCGTAACCATAAAGTATAGGTTACCATGGAAATATTAAGATGACTGCATGTAATTCACTGTGAGATTTTTTCTTCCACACACTGCAAATGCATCATAAATCACCACTCCCAACCGGAATTTTTTTTTTATCGAGCACACTTCGCTGAGCATGCATGTTTATATACTACCAGATAGGGAAAAATATGGCGATAGTGGGAGTTCCTGTCATTTGGATTTCAGAAGGAGGATGTCGAACAAAATGCGGTAATTTGCAAAACATGCCGTAAAACTGTTGACGCAAAGGGTGGCAGCACCATGAATTTATTCCACCAGCCGAAAAGTCATCCACTGCAAAATTAAGATTGTTTTAAACTATGCATGTGAATGTCTCCCCACACACCAAAGAAAATTTTATATAAACCAGCTGTGATATGAGCTACAATGCCTATCAGAAGGAAAAACTCAGAAAAACGGCACGGTAAATCCATGTTATTGTTTATTGAATGTGAAGCATATTTCAGGTCTTCTTTTGTGGCTGGTTTGGTGAATTTTGGTCAGAGCGTTTTGAAACTTACAGCTTTGTATCTGTGATATCTCTCCTTTAGATGAGGTGCTGTTTGCTTGGTTACATGAAGTCAAGTGAGTTCGCGGCTTCGTTGTTTGTGCTTAGGCACATTTCGTGAAATTACATAACTGCTCTTTTAATTGTTTGTTGTTTTTGCAGTGATTGTAGAAATGGTTTATATTAGCTTTTAGCTGAAAGTTGGAGGTTTCTGTGGATACCACACATGACAATATTTACATAAAAAATGCGACTTTTTGTAGGCTTAAACTGCAGCTCACCTTTGCTGGGTTTCAAGACATATCTCGATATATATCATGTATCGCGATATAGCCAAAACATATCATGATATTAGATTTATTAGATTTTCCATATATCACCCAGCCCTACCACATAGGGTTGTCATGATTTCAAGCTCAGTAACGAAGGAATATAAAACTATGGGGCAAAAACAAAAAAGTTCAGTGTTTAAAAGTTAAGAATCTTTTTCTTAAAATAAAGATTGAGACAACGCTAACAATAACACAAGCAGCAACACTTTTTTCAGTTTAACTGACAGTGGAAAAAAATACTTTAATAGAATTTTAAGATGCATATATGAGAAATATTTAAAGATTTTCTTAGTGTAAAAAAATAATACAAAATATTATATTTTAGGGTTGACTGAGGTAGTGCTGTGCTTGATTCCACATTTTCATTGATGATAAATTAGGGTTGGTAAGTTCCCAGTGTTTCTAGTTGTTTGTAGACTTTTTAGCTTCAGTCTTTAAGAGAAACACACTAGTTATTACCTTACCTAAGAAATTTTAACTTGCAACCAAACTGTGCAAATTATGAAACGCTTAGCCATGTCTCAAATAAAATCTCTGGAACTGGTCTGTTTCAATTCAGCAGCATCGATCTTTCTACAGGTAATGTCCATATGTTGATTAATGATTTTCTTCTTCAATTCATTTTGGGCATTTCATTTTCAAGCTGGAACCTCAGAAAGCCCTGTGGTTTAAACAGTTAACAACGAATGACCACACTTATTGGAAATCTCAGTTCAGTTTGACTACCCACATCCAGGCCTGATTACTGCCAGATCTGTTGTGACTCAAAAAATAATTTAAATAAAGCCTATCTGCAAAGTGAAGTATTTTAAAAGATCTCAAAGAGTAACACATCATACACTGGTAACAAAAAAACTCAAGAAATGATGATAAACTAAGTCAATGACATCTACCAATCTGCAAAGGACTTCAAAGCCATTTCTATGGTTTGGGGTCTCAAGTAAATCATGATTTTGCCACAAATGGAGAAAACTTTGAACACCGGTGAACCTTTGTAGGTATGATCAGATTACCAAAATTACTCTAAGAATGCAGCAACAAGTCATTCAGGAGAATGCAAAATAACCCAGAACAACATCTAAAGAACTGCAGTATTCATAAATCATAAATCAGTATTTATGATTCACTAATAAGCAAGAGGCTGGACAAAAATGTCATCCATGGAAGCGTTCCAAGGGGAAAAACCCTGTGGACCAAAAAGATTTGGCCCACATTTGCCGTTACATATGGAATAAAATTAATGTGGTATTTTATAACAAGATCATACCAGCAGTCAGCTGCTTTGCTTCTTCAGGACATGGAGGGCTTACCATAAATTCTGCTCTCTGCCACAAAATCCTGAAACAGAATATTTGACCATCAGTTAATCCACTGAATCTCAAGCTAGCTTGGGTTATGGAGCGTGACAATATTCGGAAACATACTAGCAAGTTGTAGGTTTTAGAGTGGCCTAGTCAAATTCTGGACCTGAATCCAGTTGAGATGCTTTGGCATGGCCTTAAACAGGCCGTTTATTTTCAAAAACCCTCCAATTTGGTTCAGTTAAATTCTGCAAAGAACACTGGGTCAGAATTCCTCCACAGCAATGTGAAAGACTCATTGCCAGTTATCAGAAACACTTCACTGCAGTTCTTGTTGCCAAGGGTCCACACAACCAGTTACTAAGTTTAGAAAAAAATTACTTTTTGGCACAGCTACAGATAGGCATTGTTATATTTTCCCTTAAAGAATTAGCTCATATTTTCTAATTATTCAGGTTATCTCTGACAAATATTAAAATTAGTTTGATGTTCTGAAATGATGACAAATATGAAATGTCACAAATATGCAAAAATCTAAGAAATTGGGAAGGGGATAAATACTTTTCAGTGACACTGTAGTTAAGCAGCCAACGTTAATGTGTACACTGGCTAGGCTTCCATTTATGATAACTGTTCAGTACTTCAGTGTTGTTGAAACATGAGCTTTACTGGCCTTCACAAAGTATTGTTCAGTGTTGGAAATGTCAACTCTTCAACTACTCATGAGGGGAAGGGCTATGCGCCTGCCTGCCAGCAGCTTCTGGGTGAAGTAGTGTGTTAACTAGAGGAGGCAAAGATGGCAGTGTTAGTGTCAATACTATTTTAAATGATTATCTAAACCAGGGGTAGGCAACCTTTCTGGTGGTGAGTGCCATTTAAAATTTCCTCAGAGGTCAGTGTGCTATATGATTGCATTAGCAATAAATTTAATAACACTCTATATTAACAGTTACACACTATATAGAACCACTTTATAGAATTATATTTGTTCGCAGATGTTGGCAGCTATAGCAAATAGTTATCAGCTGTTTTGAAACAAAAAAAGACACTTTTTATCCATAACAAGAACTCCATAACAGCAAATGAACTGTACAACAGAAAATGCAAATGCTCTTTATGGTCTCCTCACAACAATGATAAGAAAAATAAACTAAGCCAATATGGCATGTCTGTTAATACAGAGACACACATGTTATGTGATCTCTGGTCTCCCACTCAGAGACACAGGTCTCCGAGTGTCCAGCATTCAGACTCATGTGAGATAAATTTGCTCAAACAGATATGTAGAGCGAAATACTGTCAATACTGTGTCTATGCGAGCTGATTTGCGATGTGCACCACTTACACGGCCCTTTATTTTTTGATGCACCTTCTCAGATTAATTCACTGCGTGTCGTGCCCAGGGCTGGACTGGGACAAAAAAACAGCCCGGGCATTTTGACTAAAGACTGGCCCACCAGGTATTAAAGCCATAAAGCCTTTGAATGAAAACGAACGCTGTTGTGACAGTGATGTACAGTCTTGTTGGTATATGTATGATTTCTATACATTTTACATCAGACAAAAACTTTGGTTGTAAGCTTCAGATAATTATTTAATAACAGCCAGGCATTTTAAATGAAAATAAGAAAGTATTTCTTTGTGCCCCACTTTCCCTGTTAATGCCCCACATGGCCCCCTGGCAAAACTTTGCTAGATCCGCCCCTGCACAGTTACCAGCTGTCAGCTACTTAGAAAAGGATCCTGGTGTTATTTGTCTCTCAGAAACAGTTCATAACTTCCCTTCAACTCATGCATTTCACCTAAGGTAAACCTGTTTCTCCATCACCTGTTCAGGAGTAAAGACATCTCCTGGTTTCATCTTCATTTTTCCCTCTCACCAGATAATCATGACCTCTCACCAATATCATGACCAGCAGCTTTTACAGCTGTGGCTCCAGCAAAAATCAGCTGATACTAGAAATTAATATTAAATAAATTCTAACAACAGCTGATCAAGCTTAAACGTGCTGCTGTTGTTTAGTACGACATCCGGCAGTTTCCTCTTTCTGGCGCAAAGTGGGTGATAAACAAACAAGAGAGAAAAGCCGATCAGCTGATCATTGATCAGTTTCATGATTAAAGTAGCAACAGGGGAGAGAGGGGAGAGAATGAGAGAAGAAGAGGCAGCTGTGCAGCAAAGACAAAGAATAACTCCAGCGTTGTGCCTTTTTTCATTCTAGCTAAAGTCAAACTGTGTCCCCTCTCAACACGAAACGCTAATAATTTCTCTGAATGCGGGAGGATTCCGTCTTTTTACAGGACGGTTGGCAACTCTACTAACTAACCTTATCAATTAAATAAAGTTCAACATCAAAGCACCCACCCAGCTATATAGAAACTCTGTCATGCTAGCTAGTACGCAGTACGAGTTATTGTAACTGACTGTAAAAAGTCAGCACAACGAAAATAAACTCCACCTAAACTTGATTTATATCTGACCCAGATAGACTGCAGGTCATAACTTCTTACCTGAAGTTCAGTTCAGCTGACACTCGGACCAGCGGCCGCCTCGGGTCTCTCTTTCTCCTGCCTCAGATCTCCCTCATCCACGTGCTGGCCTCCACCACTTGTTAATTTTGCTGAATCTGTGGAAGCGCCGTGATGCTACCACCAAAAAACTGAGTTATTTTTACACATCTGGCCAATCCAACACCTTTCATTGTTTATACCGTTACAAATGTAAAAAAAAAAAAATCATCGGGCCACCGAGCAAATGCCTGGTATGCACGATGGCCAGTCCAGCTATGGTTAGCATCTTTTTAATACAAACTACAAGTAACCCTGGCAATTAGCACTTTGAAAGTAAAGAAATTGTACAAATTATTGGGCATTAACCCTTTAAGACCTACCATAGAACCAAGTCTGCCAGAGCTTATATTATATTTTTACATGTTGGGGAGCCATTTTTGGGAGCATTTCAAGTTGCTATACATCAATACAACCATTATAGCCCAAATTTTAATAATATGTATGCATTACGTGCATAGTAATTACATAAATTGCAAAAAAGTGCAATAAACTACAAAAAAATTGAAAATCGTTTTTGTTTTTTTAACATATATTTCTAGTTAGAGAAATGTAACAGGCTTATCCCTCAAAACTGTAAATACAAAAAAGTTGCACAAAATAGTTTCCCACCACAGGAAATTAAGTTTTACGGTGGCCCCTAGAGACAAAGCACGTGCAAACTCCAAAACACTTGCAAACTCCAAAACACATGCAAAATCCAAAACACTTGCAAACTCCAAAACACTTGCAAACTCCAAAACACTTGCAAAACCCAAAACACATGCAAATTCCAAAACACAACGGAAGTGCTCCAGGACGCTAGGGGCAGTGTTGAGCTTTTGTTGCCTAGAACTACACAAGCTAGGAAGTACCAATGACCGGATTTGAGCTGTATCCCAATTCAGGGTCTGCAGCCTTAAAGGCCGCATTTTAAGGCCGATTACGTCACAGCGACACGACAAAGGCTGTCCCAATTCAAAGGCTGCTCGAAATGC
>NW_024583186.1:149115-150558 GCF_018398535.1 Haplochromis burtoni | reverse complement strand
TTTGGTATTTTTAGGATTTCTCCATCTTTGCACACTAATTTGTCCGGCGTCTGGACATTTTTTTTCTAACCACTGTTCGTCAACAGTAAACTTAGTGGGCTGATTACCCATTAAAACAGAACTGCAGAGCCTTCTCTGGTATTAGACGAATAAGAGTGGTTATTGACACGCCCTTCTACTCCAGCTATTCTGGAGCGGTGTCAGTTTTATGAGATGAAACTCAACCGTTCTCTTTTGTCACCAGTACTTCAGCTACTGACAGGAAATAAAATAACAATAACAGTGAGAGTGATTCAGCAGCGTATTGTGCTGTTTAAATCAATTCACTCTCAACACACAGAAAACACAAACATTTACACAGTCGTGCAGACCTTTTCAGCAGGTCAGTCCTAAAAATTCCTAATTTGAAATCCTTTCGGCGGATTTAGTCCTTTTCTTACACGTGGACCCTTTCGGTGGATCAGTCCTTAAAAACTTTTAATTTGAAATCCTTTTGGTGGATTACTCCTATTTTTACAGATCCGTGCAGTGGATCAGACTCATTAAATCCTTTCGGCGGATAAGACCTAAGTTCGTTTTACGCGAGTGTAAGTGAGTGGTTTCTTTACCTCCCCAAGATTCTCTGGCTATGTTGAAGGTCAGCCACTGGATCCCAACGTCGTGGACCACTTAATGACACTGGCCAGAACCCGAATTTCACGTCTCTGGACTTTCACTCCTACCTAGAGGAGGCTGTCGACAGACTTCAGCGCAGCTTTCCACGACGGCAGGATACAGTGTAGACCTCTGTTTGGAGTCGCAACAATACAGTTGATGCTTCCTACTCCGGCTCGGAGGACCAAGAAAATGTGAGGAGAAAATTGTTAGAAGGCAAAGAAACTCAGACTCAGATATCTTTTTACATGTACATATACATGGGCGATCCCCCGTCACGGTCCGATCTGTTCTGCACCAACGTGTGCACAACAGATGTGACACAGAGGAAACCGCCCAGGGCTCTTAGCACATTCTTTATTTATACTTCAAGCAAGTTTCCAGAGCAGTAGGAGTGGCATGTATGGAACTGATAATATCTCCTTAAAAGGAGAGACCTTTAGCTTGTCTGTTGAAACAGGAGATAGCTTGGTATGTATAGATCTCAAAACATTTCCATAAAAGGAGAGAGAGAGACCGTTAACTTGTCTGTTAACCGGAGCTTATCTGTTGAAACAGGAAGTAACTGTTTAGCTGACACAGCACATATTTTCTGCACACAGTGCCTCACTCCCTTCCTTCAATTGTCCAACTCACAAGCTCTTCTTCCTTTAAATGAGGCTACAAATAAACATAACACAAAACTAAAAAATCTCTCAACAACTATGGTTGCCGGTGTCTCTAGCTTCACGTCTGAGAAAGGAATCACCAATTACCAGAGTTTGACCCCCGGCGGATGTGTCGCCGAGT
>NW_024583186.1:113179-121373 GCF_018398535.1 Haplochromis burtoni | reverse complement strand
CGATCCACGGATTAGGCCCTGGAAACCGTTTCCTTCAGTTCTAATATTTGGCTGACTACTAATGGGTAGTTAGCCAAAACTGCCAGCCAGCTAGCTAGCTTACTTCATACAGTTTGCTGAATTGTTAGCATGCAGTGAGAGTTTAAAGTTATTAATGGTGGTAGTTGGGTAAATTTAGTTTCGTGTTCAAAAATACTTAACATAACTATACGACAAAAGAACTACAGTTGATATCCACCTTTGCAAAAGTCCGTTTTGGGTGTCCCACCCACGGAAAATAAAAAGCTGCAGTGTTTTATTTTTTTTCCTTCTTAAGCTGCGCGCTCTCTGTCTGCACTGTGCTTGGTGTGTTTGTGTGTGCGGAAGGGCAACTTGGGAGGACCGATACTGGTTTGAGACAAATCTGACAATCGGGCTCGTAACTTTACAACGCTGTTTTCGAATTCACTTGAGGATAACTTAAGCCTGCAGCTCCAGCACCAGTCAAACTGTAGTCTTACATCCAGTGTTCTCTGCTGCTTAAATTTTTTTGTTATGGAAAAAGACAGGGGTGTAGGACAGATCTATATTTAATTTACACGATGAATGAGGATTTATTTACTTACTCATCAAGAGTTAACTGTCTTATGACCAAAATTACATTTAACCAACATGAGTTTATTCAAATTTTATTTGCAAGTCCAGTTTGGGTAATGAAATTAAAGATAACACAAGGGAATAAAATAATGCGCAGGCATGGCATAAACCAAATGCACATTCATGAAAGACATCTTTACCTATAGATTTATTTTAAGCTTCATTTCCAGCAGATTATGATTAATCATATAAACTATTGTAAGTTGGAGATGTGAACTTACTTCCAATTATTTATGTTGTAAACTATTAATATAAATCAGGTCACTTTAACCTTGCTGAACTGAGGTAACATTTTTTCTTATGGATGAACTGGCCTAATCTGAGCTTTGATCATTTGCCACCCAAGAACCAGGATGGAGGTTAGTCAGTGTGCTGTCATACACCATCTTCCCTCATCCACCTACAGGAATATTGACATCATTAGGTATGTTTCCATTTTCGGAACTTAAGGGTAATTTTAAGGATGCACCAAAATGAAAATTCTTGTCTGAAACTGAAAATAAGGAAAGCAACGTCAAAAACCGAAACACTGAAAGAAATGGTTATGTCTATAAGAACCATAGTATTTGTGGCTACAATGTGTTCTAACCACACTAGAATCAAGGCACTGCAATGAATCAATAACAAAACTGAAATTATTTATTTACTACTGACGTAACAACAGTGCACAATATAAATTAAAATTTTAAATAAAATGTTTAGCGCTACCCCACTCATGTACATAATAAGAAATCATAAATGAAAAAAATTATAGATGTACAACTGAAAGTATTGCTAAGAGAGATATGTAATAATGCTGCAGCGGGTCATTTTTGAAGGAGCGTTACATCTTTTTCCGCAGATTTTCTGGTTGTGACTCTTCTCTGATTCTGATAGCCTCTGCTGCTGGTGCTGACTGTCCCACTAAGCTCACCATCTCAGCCTGTCAGTGAATGCGCGGCCTGCCATCTTTCTCCCTATTACCCCGAAGTTCTGATTGTGGAAACACACCTCATGTGTACATTGTCAACATTGTAGGGACGTGCCATCTTGGGTGCCTCACAATTACGATTCGATTATAAAACGATTGTTTTTGTTGCATATTTTTTCCCCATTCAGGGTTTTTCTTTTTTCATTCCCTCCATAGATAAGTTCTAATCCTAAATCCATTCATTTAATATTAATGGAAGCTTCCTGTCTTTTATTTATTTGAAACCACAAATAAAATCAACAGATAAAGTAAGTAAAGTAAGTAAAATTTTATTTATATAGCACCTTTCTAGATAAAAAGATCACAAAGTGCTTCACAAAGTATAAAACAAAAACAGACAAAAGTTAACAATATGCAGTTCTAAAAAGATGTGTTTTTAGTTGTTTTTTTAAAAGTGATCACTGAGTCTGCAGATCTTAAGTTCCGAGGAAGAGAGTTCCACAGTCTGGCGGCCACAGTAGCAAAAGCTCTGTCTCCCTTGGTTTTCAGCCTTGTATGCTGAATAACAAGTAGGCCCTGATCACAAGACCTCAGGGACCTCCTAGGGGCATAAGGCTGTAAAAGTTCAATGGTGTAAAATGGTAAATGGCCTGTATTTATATAGCGCTTTACTAGTCCCTAAGGACCCCAAAGCGCTTTACATATCCAGTCATCCACCCATTCACGCACACATTCACACACTGGTGATGGCAAGCTACATTGTAGCCACAGCCACCCTGGGGCGCACTGACAGAGGCGAGGCTGCCGGACACTGGCGCCACCGGGCCCTCTGACCACCACCAGTAGGCAACGGGTGAAGTGTCTTGCCCAAGGACACAACGACCGAGACTGTCCAAGCCGGGGCTCGAACCGGCAACCTTCCGATTACAAGGCGAACTCCCAACTCTTGAGCCACAATCGCCCTCAGTGTAGGCTGTTGCTTGTCCTAGAAGAGCTTTAAAGGTCAGAACCAGTATCTTAAAATGGACTCTGAATTCAACAGGGAACCAGTGCAGCTGTATAAGCAACGGTGTTACATGAGAGTACTTAGATGTTTTTGTCAGAAGCCTTGCTGCAGCATTTTGGACAATCTGCAGACGCTCCAGGGAGTTTTTGTTTAGACATGTAAACAGTGAATTACAGTAGTACAATCGCGATGAAATGAATGCATGAATAACAATCTCCAGTTCAGTATGAGATACTCTGGGGCTCAATTTAGAAATGTTTCTTAAATGATAGAAGCAGGACCGAACCAAAGATTTGACGTGGACATCCAGGGTAAGAGTAGAATCAAAGGTTACCCCGAGGTTCCTGATAGACGGTTTCACAAATGTTGAAAGAGGACCAAGAGCATTCATTATGTTAGGTACATGTCTGTCTGGAGCACATACAAGGACTTCAGTCTTTTCTTCATTAAGTTGGAGGAGGTTGTCAGCTATCCAACCTTTGATGGATTCTAAACACTCATTTAAAATCTGCAGCCTAGAAACATCTTCAGGTTTAAAAGAAATATATAACTGGATATCATCTGCGTAGCAGTGGTAGCAAATGTCCTCAAAGGTGCTCAAAATATGCTGGAAAGGAAGTAGAAATGTCCAAAGTATGTTTCAAAATCATGTCAAGGTCATATTTTCAGTTAACAATAAACATGAAATGTGTGTTGGCAGTTTAAGTATAATAAAAAAGGACCATATTTTGATTTCCTTAAAGGAGGAAACTCAAACACATCCATCAAATTCAGTTTACTTTTAGACCTTTAACCCTGTTTAATGTGTTCCTTCTGTATGTGGTTAAAAAGAAAAATTTAATAAACTTCAGGTCAGCTTTTCCAAGTCAACCATTACAGAAATTACTTTAAAATCTAAGTAGAAATAATTTAATTTTATTAGAAAATAAACCATAAATAATATCTTCCTTTAAGTCATGTAGGACAAAAATTACACAAATCTTAAAATTATATTCTGAGAAAATAAATATTATTTTCCAGTCAGAGTAATAGAAAATAAAAGCAGCATTGATCTATGAATGTTGAACAGCTTTTTCAAAGTTTCTGCATCAGTTTGACCAACGGGATGTTTACACATTAGGAGTTGATGTCACACTGTCAGCTACAGCTAAGCTGCCTAGGTTCAGAAGGGAAAAAGTTGGCAAATCAGGGGAAACTTGACATTTCTGCTAACATGAAACACAACAGAGACACTACTTTCAAGACTAAGGTGCTAAATATTTGTTGTTTTGTGAATTTTGCACCGAAGGGGTGAGACGGAAGTAACAGCCAGCTGTTTCTTGTCAGTCCGTCCGCTAAAAATGTCCGGGCGGCATGTCCGAATATTACGTTTTCCTCCCTTGTTTATTATGAAAAATAATCGATTTTTAAACGGTTTTGAATCGTAATCGATTTGGTACATTTAACATCGTGATTAATCCATTTTTTTAATGAATCACCACACCCCTACAACATTGAGGAAATATAACTGTACTAACCTCACTGTTCATTTTGGCACAGCATATTGAGTGACAGAGTTTTGTGAAATAAAAATGAACCCACAAATATGGGCCGGGAATATTGAACTGAAAGTTGATTTAGTCCTTTCTTTCCTGTTCTGTTTAAACATAGCCCTGTTCAGGGCACTACCAACTCTCTTCCCATCACAAGCTGCACCACCCAAGAAGATGGGACATGCCAGTGAAGCACTGATTCTTGTCCTTCAGGTCTGGGTTTCTTCATATTTGTTATCAAATAATGCCCCTAAAGCCTTCACTTTAACAGTTTATTTAGCATATGGTATTTTTATTTAACTATTACAGGTGCAGTATCTTTGTCATTTCCTAAAGTGTGTAAAGACATAATCCTAACGGTGATGAGGCAGAATTTATTACATTTTTCAATGGCATGAATATTTGGGATTTTCTATACAGTATTTGTCAATCTAAAGAAAAATAACATTAATATGGTCTGTAGCGCATCTGATCTATGGTTGTCATCATTCATGTATCACCCCCAAGGGTGCACCCCAAAGGGTGCAATAAAGTGAAGTCCAAGTCTAATACATACTTGTGGTTATTTGAACTACCCTGATAGCTTTGGAGTTTCTCCGTACATTGTACAATTTTGTCTTTGTTTTTCTTTTTGCCAACAGAAGATCCAGCATCAGCCCTGTTCTGCTCTTTGAAGGGTCCCGCTGTCTTATTGCAGATGGAACCACTCCCATCACCACATTTGCCATAGATGACCTTGGAGAAGGTTTGCTGTATCTTATGGCATACTACTACACCCTGCATCTCACCTATCCTGAATGTGTGGCAACGCTTCTGTCTGCCATTCAGACTGAAGTGTTAAAGGACAAAATCCATGAGCAAGACACCACAGGCTCATACAAAACAGTCATGGCAGGCTGGAGAAATTTTTATTCAAACGTAGAGTTGTTTGAGCAAGATATAACTTAGGTCTGTGTTGGAAGGTTTGGGCCTGATAGCTTTGAAGTTGCAATTTACTCTTGAATTCTTTTTTTTTTTTTTTTTAATTCTAATTAATGTAATACAAAGTACTTTTTTCTTTAAACACATCTGTTCTGCAACTTGTTTAAAATTGCAAAAACTCTTTTTATTACATTATATATGTTGAGTAGCTAGCTGGTTTAGCAGTTCTAAAAGGAACACAAAATAACAATGTTACACTTACAATGTGTCTTTAAATTTCTGTGTGCAATGATTGACTGAAATATTTGTTACTGTTTGGAGAGTTTGTTTCCAATAAACGTCATGTACACAGTATACTGTACCTGCTTTCATTTGGTGTACATGCTTTGTCCTGTTTTAAGATTTTTTTTAAAAAGATGTATCTTGTTTAGTGGGTCTTGTTTTAAGATCTTTTCTCTCAAAGTAAGAAAAAATGAAAACTTAAAAAAAGCACTTATAGACTTATTTTGGTTTTATTTGACTTAACAGAGTTCTTGGAATAGCTAATTCACAACTTGTTTTAAGATATCTCTTACTTGTCCAAAGCCTATATGTTTTTCTTATCAAGTGTAATTCTCTTACTGCACTGGCAGATTATTTCACTAAATTTAAGAAGATTTAGACTATAATCTATTTTTTTTTTAAACTTATTTTAAGATGGGTATTTTTTTGCAGTGCAGTCTGTGGGACCACTGTCGGTCCTGAATGATTTCCATGAAAAAAAAAAAGTGTCTGATAGAAGTTCTACAAGTGAGTCCTCTTGTTCTCACAAGTCTGAGCTCCTCAACTTCAGCTTCTGAGCTGCTACCTGGAAGGAGTCAGGGCTCCACCTTCTTTTGGAGAAAGAGGCAAATTTTCACAATAAGAGGATGTGTTCGGGGAGGACTTAGATGTAGTGTGTCAAGAAGCACTGTGTGCAAGCAGGAGATGAGGACTCAAACACAGACTTCACAGAGGCAAAAATGGGAACTCAAAAAGGTAGTTTATTGTAGGCTCGGGAAAATGATACAACTAATGATGAACTAAACTAGACTGGGAAAATATAAACTAAACTTCACAGAGAGGCACACAAGGGAACACACAGCATGAGGGATGACGTGACACGAAACAAAGGGAGACTCTGAAATAAATACACAGAAGGTAATGAGGGAAGTGGAAGCACATGGGGAACACAGCTGAGGACAATTACACACGACAGCGGGGGAGGACACGAAACTGAAAATGCTGACACCAAGATGCGGACCATAAACATAACAGAGAGAGAGAGAGAGAGAGAGAGAGAGAGAGAGAGAGAGAGAGAGAACATGACGGAAAGAGGAAAACACAGAACACAAGGAGTGGGAGCAAAGATAAGATAGAACTTTATTAATCCCTCGGGTGGTTTCCTTTGGGAAATTCGGTTTCCAAATAGCACAGCACCGACAGAAGTTACAGAATGTGAGCAGAATACCATATCTACACATATATAAATACAGAGACATATATAAATAAAGAGTATACAAAAGGGATAAATAGGAATAAGAATACAAGGGAATTGCACATTTCAAGTATTAAAGTCTATTGCACCGTTGGTTATTAACAAAAAGTATTGCACAGTGAAAAGGCACTACAGCTTGCTTGTTCCCCCCTCCTTTGTCCTGCTGTCTCCCTTCCCTCTCCTCCAGAGAGGAGTTAAACAGTCTGATGGCGTGTGGGACAAAGGAGTTTTTAAGTCTGTTGGTTCTTGACTTTGGGAGAAGCAACCTGTCACTGAACAGACTCCTCTGGTTGTTAATGGCCGTGTGCAGAGGATGCCCAGCATTGTCAATAATGTCCAGCAGTTTCTTTAGTGTCTTTTTCTCTGCCACTGTCACCAGAGTGTCCAGCTTCATGCCGACCACAGAGCTAGCATTCCTGATCAGTTTCTCCAGCCTGGATGAATCCTTCTTTGCTGTGCTGCTCCCCCAGCACACCACAGCATAGAAAAGTACTCCAGCAACCACTGACTGCACAATAACTCACATCACTATATACACGGTCACACAGAGGGAGACAATGGGGGATAAAGACACGAAGGGAAATCCAGTAAATTAACCTGAACAACTTAGGACCCATAGAATAACAAATGAACTTAACATGACACAGGAAAACTAAGAACGTTGGGTCAAATGACCCAGGATCCTGACATATTGTGAGCTATAGAAGGATGAGATGGATTGATGTTATCTGACACGACCTCCGTCTGCAGAAAATGTGCCGATGAACAATCACAGGCGCTTGTTTCCACACAGCAGTCTGGATTTATTTCAGCTCACAGCTCCAACATTACAACCATTTTAAATTCAAACACTTTCATCAGCCTGAATATCAAACATCATCACTTACAAACTGAGTCACAGTCAGCTGACTGCTCCTGTAGATGGAGGACAAATGTTTATTACAGCTACAGCTGTGGAGGAGATGTGAACAGAAAATCATGAGGGTAAAGTTCAAACTGAGCCAACCAGCCCCGTCATGTTCCAACATGACTCTGCATGAGCAAAGAAAGTCCACAGAGAGTTTGGTCTGGAAGAACACCTTTATGATAAATTGGAGTGAATAATGTGAGCCAGGCCTCCTCATCCGATGTCAATGTCTGACCTCACAATTGCGCCTGGAAGTGTGTTCAAATAAAATTCCCATAAACACTCCTAAATCTTGTGGAAGTCATTTCTAGAAGAGTTTAAGCTGTTACAGCTGCAACAGTGGGAAGACATCAATTTTAATCCTTTGGATTAAGAATAGGATGTCAGTCAAGTTCATATGTATGTAAAGGCAGACAATCTAATACTTCCTGTAATATAGTGTGTCATAAATTTCTCAACCTTCTCAAAAATCAATCAAAAACAAATCTCCTCATACTCAAGCTAAAATTTTAAAATAGAAAAAAAAGATTTAAAAAAAAAAAAGATGTTTACAGCTTTACACACAAATGTTTCTCTCATTGACCTGTTTAAATATTAACAATGCTTAATAACTGATCCATGATCCATCCATCTATTCACTTCTCCTTTTCAGGGTGGCAGGGGGGCGCTGGAGCCTATCTGTCATAGGGCAAGATGCAGGGTACACCCTGGACAGGTCGCCAGTCTGTCGCAGGGCCAACACACAGGGACAGACAACCATTCACAC
>NW_024583186.1:100945-111431 GCF_018398535.1 Haplochromis burtoni | reverse complement strand
AAAAGCCTGTAGTTGTTCTGACATCAGTATTAATGTTAATCATTTCAAATCTTTATAAGAAGGATTTGTGAACTACAGAAGTCAAATTTTACCCTGAGGAAACCTACCAATGACAGTTCCATGCATGTTAGCCTCTTTGTGAGTGTTTGTGCATTATGTTGTCTGAGCATTGCTGACCAAAGTGACTGCTGGTGAAACCTGAGTGACGTACCAGTTTGAACTGGTCTGCTCCACTGTGGTTATTGTTCATGTGACACTTCCACCTACTGCTGGACCACAGTTTGTGCTGAAAGTTGCTTCAGAGAGAAGGAATAACAAAACAGAAGAAATAGTCTTTTTACCACAGGTCTGATGACCTGATATGTTTCCACTTTAGTTGATTCATGCATGCAACAATCACAGCTTTCAGCAGACTAACATGCGTCAACCAATCATTAATAGCTCCACGTTTAACAACACAGGAAGATAGAACCATGATGTGCTACTTCACATGTTTCGGTTTCAGAAGCCAGCAGAATGTGTATGTAATCAGTTATGTGAGAGCAGCTCTTTAAAAGGAAGCTTCCAACTGATTTTAAATAGAGGAAATCAGATGATAAATGTTGGTGTGAAAAAGGAACCATAGCAGAGATAATGCAAATGACCTCCTAATGCTTCTTTAGCTAGAGGCTGCTTTCAGAGCCACAAGGAGTCTGTTGTGGGTCAGTTGAATGTCGAGAATTCAATTCAATTCAATTCAAGTGCCCCCAGTCTATGTTCCTGTCTCATCCCTCTGTTGTTTTCACTTCTTCAATCCATCTGCTGTCACTCCACATCCAGCCAGTAGGTGTCCTCACACTCTCCTCCTGCTTTGAGTTACTCCCACAGTGCCCTCATCTGTTTTCCCTTCCCTGCTCGGCCATTAAAACTGCCATCTTGTTCTTGTTTCTTCTTGATGTTCAGCTCTTTGTTCTGCTTTCTGCCTGGAAGCTTCTTCATACTCAAAAATCTCAACAGTTCTTTGAAAACAAAGAAAAAAAGTGAATGTGAGTGAAATCAGTCCAAACTAACAGAGTGAAGAGCAGCAGATGAAGCATCAAAGTCACAAAAAGTAAGGAAAGAAGGAACAAAAGTGCCATCTGTGTCCTTTCAAACAAACAAGCATCAGTGTCCAGGACTAAAACATGAATCCACTGAGGAACTAAGCTTTCCACTATCCGCTCCAAATACACTTACTCCAAACAGGCTATCTTTTATATCTGGCGATCGTGGCTCAAGATTTGGGAGTTCGCCTTGTAATCGGAAGGTTGCCGGTTCGAGCCCCGGCTTGGACAGTCTCGGTCGTTGTGTCCTTGGGCAAGACACTTCACCGGTTGCCTACTGGTGGTGGTCAGAGGGCCCGGTGGCGCCAGTGTCCGGCAGCCTCGCCTCTGTCAGTGCTCCCCAGGGTGGCTGTGGCTACAATGTAGCTGCCATCACCGATGTGTAAAGCGTCCACTTTTATATTTTGTGTGATGGCATTATAATTTAAGTTATAAATTTCCGTCAAATCCTTTGGTATGATGACTCCAAGATATGTCAGTTTGTTAGTATTCCATTTGAAATCATACATTTTACGTATGTTTTCTTTTGGTACATAGTTGTAAGTTAGAGTTTGGTTTTTGTGTATATTTAATTTGTAACCCAAGAATTGGCTAAACGGTTCAAGGCGCATCATCAGTTTGGGAAGACTAGAGTCCGGATTTGACAAGGTCAAAAGTATGTCATCTGTGTATAAGCATATTTTATACTCCACTCCTTTAACTTGAATGCCCTCGATTTTCTGGTCTTCTCTAATACATTGAGCCAGGGGCTCTATAAAAAATGCTAACAAGGTAGGGCTTAGGGGGCACCCCTGACAACATCCTCTCTCCAGTATAATAGTCCTGGACAGATTTCCATTAATTTTAATCCGCGCAGTTGGACAACTGTATAGCGATTTCAAACAGCCTATGATCTGCTCTTTGAAGCCAAACTGTTTTAGATAAAGAAATTCCCATTGCACCACATCAAAGGTTTTCTCTGCATCCAAACTCAAAGCAACTGATATAAATTGATTTTGACTCATAATATTTATTAGGTATAATGCTCTTCTTGTCCTGTGTTTGTCTATATTTTATGAAACCCGTTTGGTCATGGTCGATCAAGTCGGGACTAATATTTTTCCGTCTTCTTGCAATGATTGAAGTAAATATTCTGTAATCTATATTTAAGACTGAGATAGGTCTATATGAGGTGCACTCTGATCTGTCCTTTCCCTCCTTTGGAATCACAGATAGGATAGCTTGTTTACAGGATACTGGAGTCTCTCCTCCCTTCAAGATATAATTAAAACATTTTAACAGCACTGGTGACAAAAGGTCCCTATACCGCTTAAACCATTCTGCAGGGAATCCATCTGCTCCTGGCACTTTGTCTTCAGCCTAGATATAGCTTTATCAAGTTCTGCGTTAGAAACCTCTTGCGTTAGTATTTTGTTTTGTTCTTCTCCTATGGAAGGCAAATCTAGAGACTCCAGAAATCCTTTCACTAGTGATGAATCCATTATTTGGGGTTGAGTGTAAAGCTCTTTGTAATGTGATGCAAAAGATTCTTCTATATCTTCGGGTTTGTGGGAATAGGTCTTAGTGGATTTTTAATTTTTGTAACTGTTCTATAAGCAAAGAGCTTACCTCTTTTAACCCTAACCCTAACCCTATTAACATTAAGTGTTACTAAACTGTACTCTTAAAATGACATGTCTTGTATAAATCAGAGCATTTACCTTGTAAGACCTGGGTGATAAAACAAAACAAAGAAACAACAACAAATAAACAACAACAAATAAACAACAACAAATAAACAAAAAACACCCACACACAACATAAATTTGATTTCAAAATTTGAAACTTGAACTTTAACTAAAACAGAACAAATGAGAGAACTGTGGTTTCGACTAAAAAACAGAATTCCCCAAAAACCCTTTGGAGAGGAAAGCTGTCGTTTCACAAGCGGCCTCTCCTGTGTAAATTGACGTCTCCTGAGGTTATGCATAAACAAAATACCACAAAGTAAGAAGTAATCAAACAATCAAACAGTGTTTTAAAGTACTCTAAGGCAGACATTTAACTTTCAGTATATATTTAGGTGTAAAATGAAACCTAAACGTTTACACTAAATTGTATTGTGTACTGTGTAAGGCTGAAATGTCAATCCTTACCCAGGAAAAGTCAAATCGGTAGAGAAACTGAATTTCTCAACTATTCAGCTTAGAACATGATCAAACTGTGTCCCTTGGTTCATGTCGAAATGCCTGGAGCATCATCTTCGCTCTCTCTTGATGTTCATCACGGTTCCGGCATCCCGCTGTCTCTGCTGTCTTCCAGGAAAGGTGCTTCAGCTTTTCCTGTGTTGCATCCGTGGATTGGGCCTGTTCTCCCGCGGAGCTCAGAACCTTCCTTTTCTGATGGGGGCGTAAGCCTTTCTTTTCTGTTGAATTTCAGTGGGATAGTCCTGGTCAAAGTAGATTCTCACTCCGTTCAGAAAGACCTTTCTTTTTCCAAGCAGAGCAGAGCACCAGTTCTTTAATTCTGTACTTCAGAAAGTAAATCACTATTGACTGGGGGCTGGCATTCGGCGGTGGCTTCGGGCTGAGAGCTCTATGACATCTTTGCATTCCCAGCTCAGTATCACTTAGGGACAACTCCGATTTAATAAATGTTTCCAAGAACTCCCGTAGGTTGTTCCCTTCTGTGTGTTCTGGGATTCCATAAACACGAATGTTGTTTCTTCGTGATCGGGCTTCCAGGTCTGTCAGTTTAGCTTGTATATTTTCTTGTGCTTGAATAGCTTGAAGCAGAACCTCGTTAGCTACGGTAGCCCGTTCCTCCACCTCCGCCACCCTCCCTTCTGCCCCATCCACTCTACTTATTGTGTCCTTTATGTCTCTGACAATTTCGTTTAATATGTTATCAATATCTTTTCTAAAACACGTAAGTTCCGTGGAGAAGGCATCTTTGAAATTTTTCAGGTCTGTTTTCATGTCCAACCTGGTAGCTTTTAGCTCTTCGTGGATAGCACAGATGCTAGCTTGCAGGCCATCCATACCCTCGTCGCTGTCATCATCTGTGTCTTGCCTCTCTGTTTACGACCAGTTTTCCCCTCCATTAGTGTGAAATGCTGTCAGAGTAATAATTCGAGTAAATTTGGGGATTTTTGGTTAGTGAGTCTGGGAGCTCTCACCTTACACGTACCGGAAACCCCCTGGGTACACCCTTCTAAATGTACAATTGAGGTTTCCAGTTCAAAATAAACCACAATTTCAAAGACAAAAGTCCAAATGGCAACATTCATTTGACATTGCATAGACCTTGTTAGCTAGTTGCAACAAAACCTTAATTTGGAGGAACAGGTCCAACTTGCCCACACCAAATCCACTTCCTGTGTGTGGAGATGTCTGTAAAACTCCTCAAAGTAAAATGTCCAAAGGTCCAGGGGAATGTGTGTGTGTGTGTGTGTGTGTGTGTGTGTGTGTGTGTGTGTGTGTGTGTGTGTGTGTGTGTGCCGTGCAGCACAGGAACAAAATCAACTGGTCTGTCGGTGGGATTGGCTCGCCATCAATGTCAGATCCATTCTAATGCATCGAAAAGAAACCCTGACCTGTCAACAACAGTGTCATAGGAAACACTGAGTTTCCAAATTATCACACTTCACAAACTGTTAGCACATAAAAGTACTGTTTGTAACATTAAACATGTTTACAATTGAAAATAAAACTGTGAAATATGTAATAATCTTTGCATTGGTTTCAAGGGCTTCTTCAGTCTTTTCAGTAGTTAAAATATTTACAATTTCAATCACATTTTGAAGAAAACACAACTGTACCGCCTCAAGTTTTGTTCAGCAAATAAAGATTTCCACAAAACATTGTAACCTATTTCTCCAGTAAACACTACAAACATTTTACTCACAGTGAACTCATAATAAGTGCAAATAATCAATGAACAGGTAAAATAGTTTGCTCACCGATCTCACAAGAGGACAGCGCAGGAGCGTGAGATGGCACCGTCTCTAAGCCCTGACATTCTACGACCAAACAATGCGGAGAGAACCAGAACTAGTTAGTTGTTTTGAACTTAACGCATCATTTTAGCAGTACACATACATGAAAGCATTTTTAGCATAAGCAGCTAGTGCTAACTCTTCCTTCTATATTATTTTTGTACCTTTTTTCAGCGAATCTCTCCCTCTCTTTTTCCCTGCCAGTGCATTCAGAGCTAATGGGGCATAGCCTGTGCTCTCTCAGACGGAGATGGCAGGCGGAACAATGCATCATTTTGCAGATGCTCATCGGCTAAGAGCAATGCATGAGTGCTTCAGAATTGTTAACCATTTAACTGCCGAATATATGGTTTATTCACCATAAAACAAGTATAACTGTTAAAATTAACCATTCTTTTCATGGTTTGGCACATTTGAACAAAGCCATGTTTAAATGTGGGTTACATCTGTCTTCCTCTGCCTCTTGTCGCACTGTCTGCTAATCTTCCCTCGTGTTTCCTAGTCACCGATTTTTCAGGTCTCAGGTCTCTGTGGTTCAAGTTTTTCATTCATTTTCCTCTATGTACTTCACATTTTGGCTTTAGCTTTCCCCAATTTAGGTTTTGTTAGTTTAAGCTTAATCTCCCTTTGCTTTTCTTGGTATTTTTGTGTACAACCAGAAATAAAGGCTTGCTTTTGGTTATTTTCAATTCCATGTCCATTAGTTGCAACTAGGTCTCCACCTCCACCATCTGCTGCAGCAGAAATGGTAATAATACTCTCATTATTCTCATATATTACAATCCATCCATCCATTCGCTTCCACTTATCCTTTTCAGGGTCGCGGGGGGCGCTGCGCCTATCCCAGCTGTCATAGGGCGAGAGGCAGGGTACACCCTGGACAGGTCGCCAGTCTGTCGCAGGGCCAACACACAGGGACAGACAACCATTCGCGCTCACATTCACCCCTAGTGACAATTTGGATTATCCAATTAACCTATCCCCACAAGCTGCATGTCTTTGGACGGTGGGAGGAAGCCGGAGTACCCGGAGGGAACCCACGCAAACACGGTGAGAACATGCAAACTCCACACAGAAAGACCCCGGCCTGATGGTGGAATTGAGCTCAGGACCTTCTTGCTGTGCGGCAGCAGTGCTAACCACCGTGCCACCGTGCTGCCTGCTATATTACAACCATTATATTACAATGGTTCAGGTTTAATTTTCATTTCATATTATTTCCGCCTGTATATACCTATTGCTACAACCCTATTTGAAGCATTTGTTTGTAAGTTGTGTGTTAAACACTTTATCTGTTTTGTTGTATCTGTGAATATCTTTCCTCAACTTAACTCTTGACAACTATCAGTGAGTTGTTCTGGTAGCAGGTGATATTTTCCTTAAGAAATCCTCTCTCAAAAAGCCTTAAGGATGTCTGGTGGTGTGGTGTAAAACACAACTATTTCCAGGACTAGTTCTGGATAAATAACTTTATGAAACTCAAATGCAGTAGAATATAATAGAATAGCCCTTTATTGTCATTGCACATGTACAACAAAATCATGGGTGCTCCATGCCAACTGTGGAGGATTAAAAAAATATAAATAGTAAAGACATCAGGAACAAATAGCAAATGAACTGATATATATACAGTCAAGAGGAATATATACAAAACAAGAGAAAGGCACACAATGGAGAGTAAAGTGCTTGGAAGCAGTGCAAAAGGTCTGTGTATAGAGTTCGTATGTGAGAAAAGGGTTACGGGGTGCAAGGGGTTACCCTGGTTTTACTGAGGCTGGAGGATCTGGCAATGGCCTCCAGATGAGGCAGAGGGCAGCCAGTGATTTTTTTGCATTGTGTTGATTACCGTCTGCACAGGCTTCCTGTTTTCAGTAGTGGCCCCTGCGTACCAAACACCCAGGCAGAAGGAAAGCACGCTCATTTAATGCTTCCTCTGTTACTTTACAAGCTAAGCTATATGGTATGAGTGTATTGTGCTTACTGTGCACAAAATTATGGGTAATGTCTGTCAGATAAACTGGAATGATGGTCAGCAAAATGGAGCACCATGTATGCGTTCTTGTTCCAGCTAGTATCCCTGTCACACAGCTGGGGGAGTGTGTGCAAGGTTGTGTGGAACAGAGCCGGTGAGGCAGTTGTAAAGAGAGATTATATGGATCCAGAGACACTAGTTTTGGCCCACTGAGACTGCAGTTAAAAACTTCTCCTGAACTTCTCCAGAAACCATACTTCCATTAAGATAGAAAAAGCTGCACGGTGAGGTTTGATCTCAAGTTCTAACTACAGGAAATGTTAGTAAATACATATGAAAAAAGTCTGAAGATAATAACTGTTTGTGTTGACTGTCAAATGTTTTTTGTTAGTATAACATTTGTATAACACAAATATCACAGTAATCATATAGTGGTCAGTAAAATGTATTTAGAACTTGCAAATTGATAATGGATTCATCATCTCTTAAGTCATCACAAAGAAATTAGATACAAAATGTGAAAATGGACTCATCACTGACTGACTTTCAGCAAGCTTTCCAAACAAACATAAGCATGTTTCTCTGTGACAGCAGCTGCCAATCAAATGCTTCATCTTATAGAATCAGGTTATTAATCAAAATAAAACTAATAGAATAAATCAGCCAGACGAGAGTTACTACTAATGGCTGAGGTTAGCTTTATTGTTTTAGTATGACCAGTTTAACAGCCATCCTGCCGCCCGACACCAGGGGGCGATAGAGACGCTTTGCTTTCAGTTTTTGAAAGGTCTTGAATTTATTTCTGTAGTCGTTGGTCTGTGACGCATCGGGTCAGCCAATCGGGTTGCGTCAGGCAATTTAAGACAACAAACAGAGGAGATGTTTCAACAAGTGTTCAGCTGAGTAAGTCCATTGTGTTATGTGAGTTGTGCTGATACAGGAGCGACACAGCTAAGCTACTCAAGATGCAGCAGATGCAGTAGGGGAACAGCTCTTCTCATTAGCCAGCTAGCGTTACAAGATAAACTGCGGCTGCAGTTGGCTTTAAGGCGCCCGAAAGTACCGGAAGTAAGTTAGTTCATTTTCAAAATAAAACCCAGTCACAAAGTATGAGAATCAGAATTTATTTATCCCCAAGGGGCAACTAATAAACAACAGAGCAGCATAACGTTTAGATAAGGACAATAAGAACAGGCAATAAGAGTGAAGTATTAAACTCATTTGCTGAAACGATTCTTTACAAAACACTAACAAAAGTAGACATTATTAGGTATAATTAAGTTGAATGAGAATTACAGATTCGAAGATGCGTGAGAGTATTTTAGAATCTGTTGTCGAAAAACACTTGATGATGCTCGTAGAAACCAAGGTTAAGATTACTTTATTTATACCCACAGGTAAATTTGCTTTACAGAAAAATCCCTTCACAAACACACATACCTAATGAAACCTGACAAAACACATATGTAGTAATGAAACAATATGAATCAGAGCCAAGTCAAATAAGTGTGAAAGCCGCAAATATTTGACTATTTGTGTTGTGAATAAGCGTAATGATGGTTTGACGTTATACTCGTGTTACAGTGAAGAAAAGATTGACCTGATAGGCGAGTGAGTCTTTTCACTTTATATTTGGATCATTTTGAGCCTCACATCGAAAATGTTGTCAAAGTTAATATGAAAAATCTGTTTTATTTAATAAGGTAATCATAACTCAAGAAACTACTCAGTTCAGTCTTCATTAGCAGCAGGGTTTGCTCAGTTGCCATGGCGATAATCAGGTGTGAAATGGCCATAAGAGATATCTCCATGACAACTGAGCAAACTCCATCTATGGTTGAAAACTTTGCTTTGTCATCATTAAGTGTTTTTGAGGACCTAGTAAAGACCCATTCACAGTCAAAGTGGGGACTCGGTTTCTCTCAAATGTGATGCAAAACACACCACAGTGTTTCACTCATTAAAGTAATGGTAGTTTGGGGTGTTTGGACAGAACATTATGTTTTCTAATCTGTTTTCTGCACGTAATATACCAACAGTACAGTGTGTCATATTTTCTAGTAGGTGTATTCCTTATCAGTCTCCACTATAGGCAACGCAGTAACTTTTCAAAGAAGAAAAAATCACCCTAAATAGTAACAGAAATGCTATTTTGTCTGAAAATTCTGGTTTAAAACCGTTTAGAAATAAATGTTGTCTCTATAAGAAACGACTTAGAATTTATACAACCAACTGAACGATGTTTAATTTCACTGCATTCTTCCAATCTTGATATTTCATGCAGTGAAACAGTGTCAAAGCACGATGAGCCAGCAGAAATGATATCGCCTTTCACAAAGTGCTTACTATGGGTTGACAGGTGCTTTGAAGTTTATTTGGATGGACAGGAAAGTTTATTTTGTTGAGGTAGGACGCTGACTTTGGATGGTTTTGACTCCTGTGAACACATTTTTAAAAGGAACATGCTTAAGTGGTTTGTTGGGTTCTTGTGGGCAGTGCATTCTCCTTGAACAGTTGGCTGTGGTCAGGCAGTTCGGTTACAACTGTTCTGTGTTTTTCAAATGTGATGAAAACATGTGACATCCATACGTCCACTCGGCCCTTGCGTGCGGTTTGTGCATGTTAGTAGTTGTGAACAGACCTGCAGTGAATTACTCTGATGTGCTTCTGAACAGGCTTTCTGCTCCTGTTAAATGAAAACCTGAAATCTTGAAAGGACATGAGAACATTAGTGTTTGGATGATTCATAGGGTGAATTGTTTCAAGCCCTTCCCGGGCCAAAACCCTAGTTATCTCACATATTTCATACACTATTCTCATTCATTTGAATGATGCAACAAAACAGAAATAGCATTCTGTGAATGGCATATGGACTCTTTGTAACTGAGCATTAAGTAGGTGAGGGTGATGCTTCTCATAATGTTCATAAAAATGTTTTATTGTGTGTTGTTCTTTCCTAGTTTCCTGCTGGTGGATGAGGTGAGCGTGATTATGTCTCGCAGACTAACCAAAGAAGAGTTGGACGCACAGTTTGAGCAGTTCTTAAAAGAGGTAACGCAACATTAATGCGTCTGTGCCGATGTTTGTAAATCATCCTCACACTATCAATTACCCGTATAAAGTCTTTCATTCATCTGATTCTGATCATCAAAATCTAAATGGTCACTTATTATTTGGGTGGTGGGTTTTTCATCTGTCACCCCTCTTGGGCTATATTTAGAACTGCCTGTAAACATTAATGACCAGCAGCAAAGATTAGCCTACAGTCAGCGCCCCTTAGAGCGCCGACTGCATGTGAACTGTGCTGGTGCTGAAAGGCTAATATCAGAAGTGATTTTACTGAGAAGTGTTCGTATCTCAGCCAAACAGAATCAGAATCAGAAAGGGTTTTATTGCCAAATGTTGAGCGGGTTTACAACATTAGGAAATTGCTGCGGTGCTTCAGTGCAAACATAC
>NW_024583186.1:81106-87711 GCF_018398535.1 Haplochromis burtoni | reverse complement strand
AAGTACGAACCATGGCTATGCTATCGCTCCTAGCTTAGACCCCCAAAATGGTGAATCGGGCCAAAATCCTTTCCACGCCCACCCCCGTGACATCACGCTCCGAAGCCCTATATAAATACAGGCCATTTGCATTTAAAACACGGGAGGGCATGGGGCTGCTGCCAGAGAGCAGCAGGTGCCAGCACGGCCAGAGGTGAGGCTGAATACACAGACCGTCCTCTGGATGCCATGTAGCATGTAGCAGGCCCTACATGTATGTGTTATGAGAGTGTGAGTGATGTGGATGTCTGTGGATTCTGTAAGGATGAAACCTGCCTGCCAGTTTTCTAAGCTTTACCCTGAGATTCTGGCGTTTCTAGCAAAATACATTTATATTCAAAGAGCTATTTTTAAACCCAGCCCTGTTTATTGTGGCTTCTAAATGCATTTTTTTGAGTAATTGACTTTGTTCTGACTTTTTCATTGCAGTTATTTTATCCATCTAATGCAGGAATTGCAGCTTGTTTTAATCGCATGTTTTTATCATTGCATAAACCACAAGGATGTGTTTGTTAGCAGTTGGGAACATGTTTTACTGTTTACTCATATTTAATACAAACGAAAGCCTCGAAGGGGATTTGTGTCTCTGGTAGAAACCAGAAAGCAGCCACTCGTCAAACTAAAATAACAACAATAATAAATACATCTTAAGAACACATTTATACTGTTTACTATAAAATGTTATACATAAGAAACTATAAACAGGAACCTTTCAGACTAGAGCTAATATTGAACTTAAATGTGCTCTAAACTGCTCCAGTGCGTTCTGAATGTGTTGGGTTGCATCCAGCCAAACGTCTGACAGTCACTCGCATAACTATTTATTTTTTGTACGTTGTCTTCACTTCACCCATTCACACCAGCACGTCCTTCTTGTTTTAGTGCTTTCTGTCTAACATTCACACACATTCATACTCGGCTGCATCAGAGACCAGCGTGGCCTCAGCATGTTGCTCAGGGATACCAGCCACCCTGATTGGGTTATTCAAGTGATGATAGGACCTTACTGTACATGTTAATGTTGGTGTCATTCTATAACATGAGACAGCGAGAAATGTTTCAACAGCACCTAAAACCTGACACAGGCTAAACAGAAAAAATTGAAATGATCTGATGAAGACAGTCAGTGAGCTGATGCCTACACTAGGTGGCAGCGTGGGCCTTTTGTTCAGCCAATAATATCGTTTCTATTATGGTGACTGTGTCTGATGTGTTGTTGGGTCCCAGGTGGTGGATCGATGTTCCATCCATCCATCCATTCGCGTCCGCTTATCCTTTTCAGGGTCGCGGGGGGCGCTGGAGCCTATCCCAGCTGTCATAGGGCGAGAGGCGGGGTACACCCTGGACAGGTCGCCAGTCTGTCGCAGGGCCAACACACAGGGACAGACAACCATTTGCACTCTCATTCACTCGCACATTCACACCTATGGGCAATTTGGATTATCCAATTAACCTATCCCCACTAAGTGCATGTCTTTGGACGGTGGGATCGATGTTGCTTTTCCTAATTTGTTTACATCAAGATGTTTTTATTTCTGTCAGCACGGTTGGAATCTCAGATTTCTTTAAGGAAGTCTGAGTCTATTCAAGAGGAGGATGAGGAGGCAGAAGGTATTCACTCAAAGGAGGAAGACCTCGTCCTGAGAGACAACAAAGACACAGAGGGTGAGTCCTTGAACACACAGACAAACCAGCGAGAGCGATATGTGAAGGTATTTAAAAAGCAAACAACAGAGGAGCATGCAGAAAACTCTGCTTAGAAACTTTTTATAAAAGAAAGAAAATCAATAATAGGCTCAAATGGAAAGAAGCCCGAGAAGAAAAATATGCGATGAAGAACAGAAACAGATGTTCAGTGAAATTCGTGAGACTACCAGTTTATTTGGGAGGCTGCAGAAATGTACTGGCAGCTAAGAAGGTGTTACACAAATTCATGCTTGGAGAAACTGTGCTAGCACTCCAGTTCTCCCAGATCCAGATCAAAAAGCATTTTTCATCTTTTATTATGTAACCAGGATGGCAATGCTGCAAAACATTTTTTTGAGCATGTAGCACTGAGTAGCTCCACCGTTATTGTCCACCCACATAAAGCACTATACATGAAGGAGTCTTGTGGAGAAGTGCTGTGTTTAAATGTGTGTGCAGGCTCGGCGACGGTGCCAGCTGTGTACATGAGCGCGGTGGGTTTAGACACTCTGGAGGAGGAAGAGGAGAAGGCCAGGTTCTTTGCCCAGCTGGAGGCAGGAGCTTCATCTACTATAGACTACTCCAAGCTGAACAGGGAGCTGGACTCAACACGTTCTACCCCTGCAAACAACTACAGGCATGTCAGCAGCTCTGCTGTGTTACACCCCCTCCGCACTAGTAAATGATCCTTTATTTCACCTCTCTTCATTTTGCCACATTTAGCTCGTGTGTTTCCACTGTGCACTGTGTTCATTCACCCGTCACTAAAACCTGTTCGAACACAGAGAAAGTTCCTGTGCTGCATTTCCTTCTTGCAGTGAGATTCAAACATGAACAAAAGCTTAACAGAAGACCATCAGAACTTTTCACATCTAGATCAGTTTGTGTACATGAGTGCAGAGTGGCAGCAGCAGCAGCAGCAGCCATCAACACAACAGGTTTTCATTGCATTTAGAAAAAAGGAAATCGTTTCTCAAACTAAATATTCAAGCATTTGAAAATCAGTTAAAGTCAGTTATGTGCAGTGCTGGTCAAGTTACTTGAAAAAAGTAATCAGTAACTAATTACTGATTACTTCCCGAAAAAAGTAATCACGCTACTTTACTGATTACTTTTTCAAAAGTAATTAGTTACTTAGTTACTTTTTAAAACATGATTTATCCCCTAAAAAAAACAATAGATCTTTCAGCCCAGTTCTACTTTTTCTGCATAATCCATCATACAAAATGTAATCAAATGGAAAAGTCTCTTTTTAAAACTTGTTTTATTAGTTTTAATCTTTTAACTTTATGCATCAAGCAAATATTTAATTATCTGCAACATTCTCTGACTGGAAGAAATTAGTTTAACATTTAAACCTATTTTCTGCACATTCCAGCACATAAAATAAAATAGTTTTTGTGTTTACACTCAGTCTTTCAAATAGATGCAAGTAAAACACAGCAGAAAATAAATAAAGTCAAAGACTCAGCGGTCCTGTTGCTCTACTTTCACCTGTAAAGCAGGAGTGGGGCAGGCGAAGGTTTACCCTGGTGCAGGTGTGTCACAGCGGTCAGTGGAAGAATCCGCGAGTTTCTCTGTGAGTTTCACACTGCAGCAGCAGCAGCGTATTTGGTGCTTGATCAGACGTTTAGGGTTTTTTTTTCGCTAACAGTAATCTAATTACCTTTTTTGCAATAGTAACCCCTTACTTTACTCATTACTCGAAAAAAGTAATCGGATTACACTGCCCATCTCTGGTTATGTGAAAATGATGTTTTGTGGACAGCTGCAGAGAGTCTGTCTTTGAGTCACTTTGGGGATCCACCGTCCAAAAGTACAAACCTTTATAAAGTTGTTAGCATTACGTATTAGTCTGATAAAGCTCAGCAAATATTATCACTTAATACAGTTTTAACTGTTTCAATTAGTAAAGGAATTACAAGTAAATCAATTAAATACCCGTATCTGTTGCTGATGACAGCTATACTGCATAACTACTTACTGAATTTCATGGTAGATACTTTTCTCCCCTCTGCGGTCATTTCAGTTAAATTAGGCTTTTTTCCCTCCTGCCCCGTTCAGCAGCAGTCTGAAGGTCCAGAAAGATGCCCGACGGGTTTATTTTTCCGAGTGGATCATTACGGCTTTGCCATACTGGTCCACTTGATTGATCTTTATTTTATTTTTTTAACTTTTAAGTTATTACAACGATCAATATGTTTAAAGGCAGCAGCCAAGGTGTCCGTGCACACCTGTGTGCGTGAGCACGCTTGTATTCAAAGGGTTTCTCTGTGTAACGATCTATTAGTGGACACAAACGGAGGTGAGCTTGAATACACACACCGTCCTCTGGACGCCATGTAGCGTGCCCACCCCCAAGGCCCTTAAATGAGGCTTCTGAGTTATAAGACGCATGAGTTAATTTTGGACAGTAGTAAAGCACAGCTGTGCTTTCAGTGTCTCTACAACAGCTGCTGCTGTGGAGCTCAGTGTTGTAATTTCAATGTAATAAGAAGGATGTCCTCCCTGCAGGAATGTAGAAGAAGCAGAAGAACCAGTGGAGCGAGGGGGCGGTGATGATCACAGCAAGGCCAGAGGGACGATCAGTCCAGGTAAGGATAATGAAATCTAGGCCAACTCTGCTGTGTCTCTGTCTTTGTCTTAATCATGTCTGTCCTCTCAGCCTTCACAGGCTCCCCACACTACAGCGAGGATTTTGAAGATGACGAGGACGTGAAGGTTCCACTGGAGGAGGTTTGTGCTCAAATCTGTACCTGTTAAAGTCAAAAATATTAGAAACTTCATCAGAAAGTTCATTTTCCAATGAAAAGCACACAGAATACAGTTGAATAGTATATACAGTATAACACTGTAAATCAGTGTCGCTGAACACACTTTGTTGATGTATCTGCAAAGTTACAAACGCTGTAAAAAGAAAAAATTAGCTAAACAAACTGGATCTGAGTTCAACTGGACGTTTGTCCAGGGGAGGGACCGTATGATTGTTTAACAGCGACCTCAGGATAACCAGTGGATATAAAAACAGCTGTGTATAATTCATGTCAGTAATATATCACTTACTGTTCCAAATGAACGGATATCATGTGACTGTGGCACTGTCACACTCTTGTCCTTTTTCAGACGTCAACGACGGCTTCAGTTCTTGCCAGAGGTAAGACACAGATGACACTGTGCTGAGGCCAGCACACTGAGATGTGTTACTGTCGTCACCGGCAGTGTTCCTAAAGCGATGACCTTTAGTTCCCATTAAGCCTGTGAGGTCTAAATGGTTCTTCTTCTTCCAAGTCTCGTCATAATGATTCAATCTGAAGTACAGATAGTTTAAAAAATACTCCAGTAAGGGCTGATGTACTGAATCAACTTCTTTACTCAAGTAAAGTAAAAAACTACAGGCTCTGAAATGTACTCAGAGTAAGACAGTACAAAGTAACTGACTCTTGTGCTCTATTAATATGATAATAAAATAAAGTACATGAGAATACAAATGTTATTTGAATCTAAATTCTAGTTGTAATGAATGTACTCAGCTTGACTCTGTTATGTAGGACACGTGCAGAGAATTAGAGAACTACAGTGCAGGTAGACCTAAATAGAAAAACGAGTACAGTCGGGGCTTAAAGTTCGTGTAACACAGGACCCACACACACCTTTGTGATGATGAGTGCATCTAACATTTCCTCAGAGGTCAGTGTGCCGTATGACTGCATTAGCAATAAATGTAATAACGCTCTATATGAACAGTTACTCACTATATAGAACAACGTTATAGGATTATATTTGTTCACAGATGTTGGCAGCTGTCAGCAAATAGTTATCAGCTATTTAGAAACAAAAGACTTTTAATCCATAACAGCAAATGAACTGTACAACAGAAAATACAAATGCTATCTATGGCCTCCTCACAAGACAAATAAACTGGGCCAATATGGCATGTTTGTTAATACAGAGACACACATGTTAATGTGACCTCTGGTCTCCCACTCAGAGACACGGGTCTCCCAGTGTCCAGCATTCAGACCTGAGGACTCATGTGAGAGAAAACCTGCTCACACAGACATGTGGAGCCAAATATGGTAAATGACCTGCATTTGTATAGCGCTTTACTCAGCCCCTAAGGGCCCCAAAGCGCTTTACACTACATTCAGTCATCCACACATTCACACACTGGTGATGGCAAGCTACTGTCAATAAGGCCTCTGCAATGTTCTGAAGACAGTTAAACCTGTCAGGTAGTGACGTCCAGCAGGTGAACATGCAGCTCCATGAACACGCACAGCTGTGGATTCCAGCTGCTTCAATGTTGCATTAACTGGCATTAACTCAGCCAGTTAATGCGAGACAAATCCAGCTGCTCATTAAAGATTTCTGGTTTGTTCAGAAAATAAAACATTGGTCCAAACACCTGAAAGTCCCAAAAACACGTTGTGTCTCGAGTCTACGGATGTATCTGTGTGTTTCCATGGTGCTGATGCTGAGCGGACAGCTGCTGAAGCTTTTGAAGTGTCGGAATGTGAAAGGCTAACAACGCCCCTCTCACCGGTAGGCTAACTTATTTTTAGCCAATTACAAGTTGAATCTGGTAGTTGGGGTTGTTAGCTAAGATACCGTCATTAAGAAGCGGCACAACTAATGTTTCTATGCGAGCTAATTTGCGATGAGCACCGCTGGCCCGGCCATTTATTTTTTGATGCTCCTTCTCAGATTAACTCACTGCGTGTCGTGCCCAGGGCTGGACTGGGACAAAAAAACATCCCGGGCATTTTGACTAGAGACCGGCCCCCCAGGTATTAAAGCCATAAACCCTTTGAATGAAACGCTGTTGTGACAGTGATGTACAGTCTTGTTGGTATATGTATGATTTCTATACATTTTACATC
>NW_024583186.1:74080-79491 GCF_018398535.1 Haplochromis burtoni | reverse complement strand
GTGTGTGAATGGGTGAATGACTGAATGTAGTGTGAAGCGCTTTGGGGTCCTTAGGGACTGAGTAAAGCGCTATACAAATGCAGGTCATTTACCTTTTTTTTTTTTTTTTAAGACACATCTCCCTCATTAACAGTCCCGTACACCTTTTCCCTCCCCGCCTCCGTGCCGCCCGGAGAGCTCACCGTGTCACCCCTCCTCTGCAACAGGCCAGCAAACCACGCCCCGCCACAGTTAGATTCAACATGTGGGAGAACCCTAAAATTAAAAGTTGTGGTCTAATGTGAGCTTGAGGAGATTTTCTTTGTGGACAGGCTGTGATCAGCTGAGCTGCTGATCTTTGTGGATTCACACAGCTGACTTTAACAGATGTCAGCAGATGTTTCATGAGCCATCTTTGCTAACTTCCATTTCTCAGAGTACAGCGGTCCTTCGTTTATCGCGGGAGTTACGTTCTAAAAATGACCCGTGAGAGGTGAAATCCACAAAGTAGCTAGCTTTATTTTTTACAGTTATTATAGATGTTTTAAGGCTGTAAAGGCTCTCACTACACACTTTCTACACTTTTCTCAGACAGGCACGAACATTTTCACACTTTTCTCTCCTGTTTAAACTCTCAAAGTTCAAACGTTCAGAGAAAAATAAGCCCAGTATTACAGAATGAAACCAAAGATCAAACCCTGTTTTCAGGTCCAGAATAGAGCAGCTGCCAGAGAATTCAACATTAATGAATCAATGGTACGGAAGTGGAGGAGGCAAGAAGAATGAATAAAGTTTGTAGAGTAACAAAGTACAAGTACTTTGTTACTTCTCAGCTCTGTCTGAAACACAACAACACTTTCTCCAAAACATATGTCACGTACACACTCCCATTTGTGTAACTATTTTAAAATCCTGGTAGAATTGTCATGATCCTGGGTTTTTGACCCAGCGT
This sequence comes from Haplochromis burtoni, assembly GCF_018398535.1. Taxonomy (NCBI): domain Eukaryota; kingdom Metazoa; phylum Chordata; class Actinopteri; order Cichliformes; family Cichlidae; genus Haplochromis; species Haplochromis burtoni. Next base: position 78,560 of record NW_024583186.1, on the reverse strand, counting down.
TTTGTGTTTTCTATTGTGATATATTTTGGTTCTGTTCTTCCTCAGTTTAATGTTTAGTCATTTCTGTCGGTGTTTCCTCTGTGTAAAGTCCGTGTTCCTTAGTCTGTGTCTTTGCATGTGTGAGTTCCTGTTTTATTTTGCAGGTCTGCGTCTCTCGTTAGTGTTTCTAGTTTCGCTTCCCCTTGTCTCGTTATGTCCAATTACTCCCAGCCGTGTCTCCCTCCTGTTTCCCATTCCCTGATTGCCCTGTGTGTATTTAAACCCTGTGTTTTCTCGTGTGCGTTGCTGGTTTGTCTGCGTTATTTGGTGTTTTCTGGTCTGCGTCTCTCCCTCCGTCGTCTCAGGTTGTCTCTCCGGTTGTCTCTCCGGTTGTCTCTCCGGTTGTCTCTCCGTGTCTCCCTGTATCTCCCTATATCTCTCTGCATCTCTGTTTCTGGTTTGTTTTTGTTAGTTTTTCCAGTTTAGGTTTTTTTCTTAGTTTCATGCTCACCCTCGCCATCTCTGTTTGTATCAACATTTGATGAATAAACTCACTTGCATCTGAGCTGCCTGCATAAAGGGTCCTTTAATAATTTACACACGGCTTGCCCCGCAATGACACAAATAAGCTAGTGCAATCATTTTTTTGCGTATGAAACCACAGGAGTTGTACTTACACAGCATGCATTCAACTTGTGCCAGGTCAGGGTTTCCTTTGCAAAAATCAAGTAAAACGTGCTCGCAACCACAGTAACATAATCCAGAAACACACCTTGATCAGCTGTTCATAGCACTTCCTACGTTGCAATTAACATCATCAAATTGTCAGTGCGAACTTTCAAGTCCGCCATTACCTGGGGAAACCGGAAGTGGTGTCGCTTTTTGTGGGGAACATAGTTTTCCCCCTACAGGGCCTTTCAAAGGTCAGCTGGTGTTTTTGAAAGTCATGTTTGACTTTATGCCTTTCTGTGTAGTTTCTGGGGGGCTTAGAACTTAAATTACACTGTTGGAAATTGTTTATTTTCATGCACATGCTGCTTTGTTGCAAATTGTGCACAGTAATATTTATTTTCATTTTTCCTACAGTTTATAATACGTAGTGTATCTCAAAAATGAAATAACTTTCCTGTGGTTGGAAACTATTTTGTGCAACTTTTTTACATTTACAGTTTTGAGGGATATGCCTGTGAAATTTCTGTAACTAGAAATATTCATAGGAAACAGAAGTAAACCTGCAGTCTGAGACTGAAGTGTTCTGTGGGGAAATACTGTATGTAAGATGTTTTATGTGATGAGAAGGATTTTAAATTAGATACTGGACTTAGCAGGGGGCCATGTTCTGTGCATGGAGGCTTTCAGCCCAAGTCCAGCACCCTCAGATGATACACTTAGCGAAAGGAAGGAGGCTAAGAACTAGTGAAAGTCAGAACCACTATTCAGAATGAAACGGCTAAGATCCATGAGTAAACCAGGAACATGGTGAGTACATGGTTCTGTTGAGGCAACAGAAACACAGAGAACGGAAACATCATGGAAAGACAAACCTCTGCACAACATGCACCACCAGCAGATAGAAATACCTGATATTGAAAAATCCTACCAATGGCACCAAAGGCACAAGCTCGATAGAGGCTGGGGTCTACCACACCACAGGTGCAGTTCAGTCCCAGTTCTATGGTTGAACCCTCTCACAAACTGGTGATGACCAGGCGTAGAAGAAGAAGACGGCCATAGTGATAAATATTAATGATAGGTTTGTAGCTTGAACCTATTCGCTGGAACGTTGAAGACAATATAATTACACAGCAAAAGCATTGAACACCAAGTAGGCAAAGTTCTTCATGTTACTCATGCATGAGGGAGACCTGCCTGGAGCCAAGTGTCGTTCCACCACTTGACCTCCGTCAGACTCTCAGCCAGGTTCCCCATAGCACTCCTTTTATTGTGGTTACATGAATATGCATAGGGTCATTAACATATGACGTCTACATACAAGTAAAGAGTACCGTGTGTGTGTGTGTGTGTGTGTGTGGGGTCAGAGTGTGACCCCATAAATGACTTCCCTAAACCTGCTGGTCTGGAAGTCCAACAGTTCATCTAAACAAAAGGCACTTAGCCTAAAACAGATATAGCCACGTTTATCCTACCATAAAACAATAAGACAAGGTACGACCTCTTCCCATGCTCCCAGGATGTAGGTGTGCATTCCAGTGTGGAATACACACCAAGCCTTTGCAGCCTGCTAAAGATCACACATCCTATCACTACACAATTGATTATACACCTCTAAGCATATATGGTTAAATATTTCTAAGCATAAATGACAATCAACAATACAAAACCTAACAGTTATACCAGGTAGAAGCAACATCAGGAGGACGTAACACAAAAAGCTCGACACAACCCAAGGGCTGTGAGAGGAGCTTGTGTGGAGGGTGAAGCCAATAGTGGTTCACGAGGTGTTTGGGGCACTCAGGGCATGGACCCCTAAACAGTGTGAGTGGTAGTGCTTGTAGGACCATCACGCTCCCAGTTCTGTGGCTGACAAACTGAGCTTGAAGGGTAACGACCATACAACATACAAATTGTGTCAGGAGTGCTGCTGTTTCTTTTTTCGCTCCAGTTCCTCCTCACTCTATAAATTATTTTCTTATACAAGACACATCTCCTGGATGCACTGGTACGCATCTTCAGTGATGTATCCTGGGGTCATCAGGTGTTTCGGGTCTCACAACATCCTACACCCTCACCCAGGCGACCCAGCCGGGGGTGATCAGGCCCCTACTTGCGTACCAGTAGCTACCCATGGATCAGCCCTCTTAATCCACAGCCACCTTGTGGCTTTCTCTGCCGCTTCGCTCACAGCCTGGACGGCCCTCTTCTTGGCTGCCCCAGCCATGCCCAGCCGGCCTAGGACTTTGCAGAGAGATCGTCCTGCAAAGCCCCTACATCCCACTTCTATGGGCTCATAGAAAGTCTTCCAGCCCCTTCCCCTGCACTCCTGCACTAGTTCCTGGTACTTTCCTTTCATTGGCCTCCTCGATCCGCTCCTCCCAGTGTACTGTGAGTTCCACCATGATCAGAAATATAGTGTCAGGATGATAGATGGTCTTCAGCTCTGGTATTCCTTTAAGATGTGGCCCTTTCTCTGGGCTTCTCTTTCCTGATGCAGTTTTCTCTTTAGTGTCTGTGTGATTTCACTACTTCTAAGGAGATCAGCCACAGTCCCTGATCTTTGACAGAGATTACTTTAATCCCAATTTGAGGTTATAAAGTGTCTAATCCACATCTCACACACTGTGATTCACATGTGACATTTTCAGTCTATGCAATGAATGAATTATATATTGACTTTTACAGAAAACATTTTAACAACTTTAGCCTCATTAGGTAAAATAATATGTAAATATGCATAATGAAAACCAGATTATAAGACAAAATTGTAAACAATACATATGTGGTCAGGATGTAAACAAGCATGTAAACACGTGAAACGAGCTTTTTCAGGAAGGTCTTTAAACGTGACTGAAGCTTCCCTAAAACATCATTCAAGTTTTAACTTTGCTTTCTGGATAAACTTCATTCATTTCCTCTACAGGTCAGTCTTACGTGCAAAGTGGGGCCTCAGAGTTGGAGGCTCTTCAGGAGGCCTACAGGCAGGTCCATGCTGTGGAGGATTCAGATGACCGTGGTCATCATACCTCATCTTTGGAAGTGAGATGGAGCATCAACAGACCTCTGTCTCCTTCCTCTCCTCCTCAACGTGCCCAACAGTCTCTGCAGCCTGTTTCTACCAGTGAGTCAGGTCAGAGATGATTCTACTTTAAGTCTTTGTCGGTCTGAGTATACAGTGTATAAACCCCAGGTCTGTGGTTGCTCAGTGAGCGTACCCTAACGGCTCTTTCTGACACTACAAATGAGAAAATTTGCAACATGGATGAACCCTCAATGTCATTTGACAGTTTTGGAAAAAGCATCAATATTTTTTGATTATTTTCTTTGTCCACAGATTTCAAAGACTTGAGAGAAACGTCTTCATTTCACATTTGTCACACCTGGGCTCCACTTCTGTGTCACATCATGTCACTTCATGTGTGTTAGCCCTATAAATAAGATGCATCCTACTTGTGCAAAAGTATTTGTGATGGGCAGGATCGTTAATGATAAAAGTATGCTAAGAAATTCTTTTGTCTTTGTGTGTATTTAGAGCTGCCCACTGCAGAAGAGCTGATGAGGCTCCTCCGACCAGAGGCAGCTCAAATTAGAGGCTTCACCCTCCAGCCTGTCAGGTCAGGACTACGCAGTTGATGGATTCTCAGCAAGCTGCCAGCTTGTTTTCCTCCCAGTTCATCAGTATCTCAGTGTTTGTGGCACAAATACAGCGTTCAAGTAACATTTGAAGGGACTCACTGTAAATATTCAAACGTCAGCCAACAGACAAGCTTAAATCCGACGTCACATTCTGTCTTAACTATGTTAAGGAGCGATCGTGGCTCAAGAG
>NW_024583186.1:63059-71709 GCF_018398535.1 Haplochromis burtoni | reverse complement strand
TTGGCAGTTCGTCTTGTAATCGGAAGGTTGCTGGTTCGAGCCCCGGCTCGGACAGTCTCGGTCGTTGTGTCCTTGGGCAAGACACTTCACCTACCGCCTACTGGTGTTGGCCAGAGGGGCCGATGGCGCGATATGGCAGCCTCGCTTCTGTCAGTCTGCCCCAGGGCAGCTGTGGCTACAACTGTAGCTGCCTCCACCAGTGTATGAATGTGAGAGTGAATGAATAGTGGCATTGTAAAGCGCTATATAAATGCAATCCATCATTATTATTATAATAAACAAGAGTTCTTGGTATGCTGTGGACAGCAGTTCATCCGTGGGTTGGGATGATCAACTGGAGGAACTCTGCTAGCAATAAAACAAGAAGTGAAGCAAAGAATAAACTCGCAAACAAAAACAGTGAAACAAACAGTAATTGTCCAAAACAAAATAATGAAAGCATCGATCGTTATGGAGAGCATGACAACTTCTGTGATCATCCATCCATCCATTCGCTTCCGCTTATCCTTTTCAGGGTCGCGGGGGGCGCTGGAGCCTATCCCAGCTGTCATAGGGCGAGAGGCGGGGTACACCCTGGACAGGTCGCCAGTCTGTCGCAGGGCTAACACACAGGGATCACTTCTGTGATCTAAAAATTCAGGGAGGCTGTGCAGAATGTTAATTAAAGCGCTTTGCATTGATTTGCAAATATGTTGAAGCCCCTATTTGTTCCCAGCAAAACAAAGAAAATATATCCGATATTTCTAAAATGTACAATAAAAAAAAAATCTGTTGTATTTAATGATAGCAGCACATCTCAAAAACACTGGGCCATGTGTACCAGCCCCTCTTCTTACAACAGTCCTGAAACATCTGGAAGTAGGAAACCAGCTGCTGGACATGTTGGAGAGCATTGTTGTGGCAGGTGGCTCCCTGCGCACTAAGGGCTCATACACAGGGACAAGGTGCACCAGGTTGTGGTCAGATTTACCCAGTGGAGGGAGAGGTGATGAACTGTATGCCTCTTCTGCATTGGCATACAGTAAGTCCAGTGTTTTATTGACTCTGGTTGAGCAGGTCACATACTGGGTGAAGGTGGGCAGTGTGGAGTCCAAAGAGGCATGATTGAAGTCCCCTGATATTATGAGAAGGGCTCTCGGAGATTGTGTTTGCAGTCTGCTGACCACTGAGTGGAGAGTCTCACAGGCTGCATCCGCGTTGGCCGAGGGGGGGACATACGCTGTTATTGCGATAACATGCGAGAATTCCCGGGGCAGATAGTACGGACGCATGCTAACGGCTAACATGTGAGAGTGAATGAATAGTGGCATTGTAAAGCGCTATATAAATGCAATCCATCATTATTATTATTATTATTATTATTATTATTATAATAAACAAGAGTTCTTGGTATGCCGTGGACAGCAGTTCATCCGTGGGTTGGGATGATCAACTGGAGGAACTCTGCTAGCAATAAAACAAGAAGTGAAGCAAAGAATAAACTCGCAAACAAAAACAGTGAAACAAACAGTAATCGTCCAAAACAAAATAATGAAAGCATCGATCGTTATGGAGAGCATGACAACTTCTGTGATCATCCATCCATCCATTCGCTTCCGCTTCTCCTTTTCAGGGTCGCGGGGGGCGCTGGAGCCTATCCCAGCTGTCATAGGGCGAGAGGCGGGGTACACCCTGGACAGGTCGCCAGTCTGTCGCAGGGCCAACACACAGGGATCACTTCTGTGATCATCAGTTCTAAAAGTCAGGGAGGCTATGCAGAATGTTAATTAAAGCGCTTTGCATTGATTTGCAAATATGTTGAAGCCCCTATTTGTTCCCAGCAAAACAAAGAAAATATATCGGATATTTATAAAATGTACAATAAAAAAAAAATCTGTTGTATTTAATGATAGCTGCACATCTCAAAAACACTGGGCCATGTGTACCAGCCCCTCTTCTTACAACAGTCCTGAAACATCTGGAAGTAGGAAACCAGCTGCTGGACATGTTGTAGAGCATTGTTGTCCCATTCTTGTCCAGCTGCTCATCATTCCTGACTCTTCTTTATTTTTCATGATGAATCAAATGTTTTCTGTTGGTAAAAGGTCTGGACTCAGAGTGTCAATGATTATGAAATGGATTGTAATAATTAGGAAACCATCTGCACCCTCCAAGAAAATAAAAGTATGTAGTTTACACAGCAAAGGCAAATGTGACAGGTGAGCTAAATGTGTTACCTATCAATGAAACTCGGGCAGATGTGACGACTCATGCTGAAGCCTGTCCACCCGTCCGTCCGTCCACAGTCTTCTGCTTGGCACTAATGTGTACTCATTTATGTAGATGAATATGAGAGAAAAAATGTATTATCCACCGTCTGTGTGTATTTAGAAGAACTCATCATCGTGACATCACTGACACTCTTCTGAAAAAATAGTTACAGTAGTAACTGTAAAGTTACAATACACAAAATATTTTGTTTCTTTTTTACTGTGGTTGTCACTTTGCAGTGTTGTGGAGCCCAACCATGAAAAGACTTCCAGGGGACTGGAAAGGGCATTCCCGGATGAGGCACAGCACCCTGCAGCTGCAGCAATAAATGGGGCCGAGGAGTCGACAAGCCACCCAATCAGTGCTGCTCACCCCCCCAACAAGGATCTGATTTGCAGCATCAGAGCAGAAGTAGACAAGCTGATGCAGGATCATACCAAAAGCTCTTCTCTCACATCATCTCACACTGGCAAAACTAAGAAACACCCGGTGAGCAAACTATATAAAAGGCGCTACTGTAGAAAAGAGATTACATTCACACTTTGCATTATACGTTTTTCTCAGGCCTCCCGTGGCTCCCTCACTTCTCCTTCCTGTACCTCTTCAATGAGACAAGCCACTCCAGCTCCTGTAAGAGGCAAGCGCCTGGATGGGAGAACGGCGGTGACTTCAAGGTCATCGGGGATAAGTAGAGGTTCTGCTACACCAGCCAAAACCCGGTCTGCTGTTTCCTCACAGTGTCCACACAGAGCGACATCCACAAAGAACCACGAAGACTGCTGGGACTGCACAGGTTATTAACTGCACACATCAAGTCATCAGAGGCTTAAATAATGTAGGAAAGAATCGTGTGCTTTCCACACTGTTAGAAACTCATTGATCGATCATTGGAGAACTGCTTAACTTCATTTCTTATCAACCAGCATCAATTCTGTCAGTTTACCTTGTAACGTCCTGACTTTGTAGCACTTCTTTGAATCCCTTTCTGTGTGTTTTCACTGGTAGAACCAGGAGTAACAGTGAGGAATGAACTAGTGGCATCTGTTCAGTCCTTAGTGGCTGTCCTCCAGCAGCAAATAGATGCTACCAAACACCAGGATTCTGCACAGGAAGTCAGAGAAACCAGGCTGGAGCAACATCTTCCACAGATCAGTGTAAGGAAATACTGTGTGTGCAGGTTTTCCTGACCACCAGCATCTTTTCACATTGTTCTTTTTACTCTGTGTGGTTGGTAATAACCTGTATAACTTCAGGAAGATTACGACAGCTGTTGTGCTGTGTTTGGCTAATCTTGTTTGAACTCTGCAGTGGCTTCACTTACTTCATCACTCACATTCCAGTGATGAAGCTGGAAAAGAGGAAAACAGGGCTTGTTTTGTATCTTAGCAAAGTAGATTCATTAATGCATCATTAACATTACACCATAACACAGTGGTTCCTGTGTTCACACTTACACACAGTTACTGTCCCTCCATTTAGAAAGGTGTCATGGTCTATTTTGTGTAGTTGTTTTTTCCTGTGTAATAATATTCAGCATTGCTGTCAATACATTCGTCCGTGTCCGTGATTTAAACAGCCCGGCGCTCCTCCTGACGCAGGGGAAACTAATCCTGCAGGGAGACCTACCTTTGCACTTGTGCAGGTGAAGCCAAAGGGAAGATATGATCATCTGTGCTTTGACTTGGAAGGAAGTTGGTTTGGAAACATATTTGGAGATGCTTCATCCTCTGCTTGTCAAAAACCTGTCCGTTATGCCAGCAGGGTCCACACGTTTTTCATCCATACTCCCCTTGCAATGGCTCTGCGTCCCCGCTTTGGGAACCTCTGCCGTAACACTTTTGTTGTTTTGTGCTGAGAAACACTCATGCAGCACGTTGATGGATAGAGCCTGGTCTGTGTGCTGCGCACTGCTTATTTAGTGAGTCTTGAATACACAACAGTGTCAGTGCAGTTTTCATTCCTGGGATATTAGTTAATTGATTTGAGGGAACGTTCCAGATGATATTCTGACTGGAACTTGGAAATTTAAATTTCCGGCTGCATCTAGAACGTGGCATTGGATTACCAAACACCCTCATGCTTACTTCCATCTCAACTTCTAATACTAAGCGTGTCAGCAGTAACCATGACCTCTGCTTTTCTTGAACAACATCATACAGCGAACATGAATCCATTCATTTTCTATTACTTATCTGAAGCCAAGTTACAGTAGTAACAGGACATTTAGGGTATTGGAGATGGAAGGGATGTGTCCTCTCTCCAGCCTGTTCGATGTCTGTGTTGGTGTCTGGCATTGAGATTGAGCTGAACTTCCAGAGGTCTCCTTTTGCCATGTTTGACAGTGTTAGGCCCAGCTCTTTGTGGGATGAAGTCTGTGTACCTAAAATCTGCTGCTGGTTACCAAAGCAGAGCCTGAAGCTTACAGATCCTAGTAGTAGCTGGTCATTGGTACAGCTCTGGGTCCTAACACATAAAATCTTTAACATGGAAAGATGTGAGTAAAGTTAGAGCCTTTGTTGTTTGCACATCACTTTAGCAAACTGAGAGCCATCCAGGGAGTGACTGAGCTGCAGAGCTAAAGTGCCACAGCCTCTGCTTAAAGGATTTCACACGTTCATCCGTAGTGTTTTTCACCTTTTACAAGGACAGTGTTGTTTTACCTAACACTACATTTAGAGCGTCACAACACAAACATACTGTCAAAATGTGTGTTCAATAGGAGAAAAGCAAAAACATGTTGCAGCTCCTGTGCACACTGATTCTTGCTGAAAGAGAGACGTGACTTTGGTTTGTTGCCTTTCAGACTGGCCACGACAGCTCCGTGCTGGAGGAGCTGAGGACGCAGCTGGCACAGAAGGAGAGGGAGCTGCAGATGATGAAGGCAGGAGCAGAGGAGCTCAGCTCACTCAGACAGCAGAATTACCTACTGCAAAGCAAGGTGCACAAACACGTCACTACTTTCATTCCATATATATGGAAAATCTGTAGGATGGCCCATTCTTATTTGGGTACTGCCAGGGTAAGACTTTTTTCTCTCAACAGCTGAGAAGTGCAGAAGAAGCCATTCAGAAGAAGAGGTGGGTGGAGGCTGCAGATGTTGCTGCAGATGAAAAGTTCCAGCAGATTGATAAAGAAATAAAAGAGCAGGAGGCACTGATAAAAGGTTACCAACAGGTTAGTGACCCTGAACTCTACATCTTACTGTGACTTTTGTCACAACGTTTTTCTCTCAATGATTTCAGTGTTATTTCGACTTTTTAAGGACTTTTATTAGGACTTGTTTCTAAAACAAATAGACTGTTTTCTCTGTCAGCTGTAATCCCAGCAGTGTAAGTAATTTTATACATTTGCTATATCATCAACTGAATGGATGCAAATTTATGACACTACATACTAGGGCTGCCACGATTAGTCGACTAGTCACGATTAGTCGACTATCAAAATCGTCGACGAGTGATTTAATAGTCGACGCGTCGTTTGAAGCTTTGTAAGAGGAATAAGTAGTAGGATTTAAGAGTGTAATAACGGACTGAAACAGAAGATGGCAGCACTGCATGTACAAGGATGCCAGCTGCCGTTAAACCCCGAAGAGAAGAAGAAGCTGTGTCCGGTATCGTAGCTGTGTCCAAATTCAGGAACCGCATCCTCGTGTTGTCGCATTTGTAGGCCGGTTACGTTACAGCTACACGACGAAGACTGTCCAAATTCAAAGACTCCGACAAATGTGTCTTTCATTTCCCCAGATTTGAAGGATGGGTCGGGTGTATACTTTGTGGCCCAACCTATCACCAGTGTTGGGAAGGTTACTTTTAAAATGTATTCCACTACAGATTACAGAATACATGCCCCAAAATGTATTCTGTAACGTATTCCGTTACGTTACTCAATGACAGTAACGTATTCTGAATACTTTGGATTACTTAATATATTATCATGCTTTTTACAACAACATGAATGTACTATTGCTGTGTGATTTATTACTATTACTGAAGGTCCGCAACTCCGAACTGTAGTAAAGGGACCTCTGGCTAATACGGCGGGGTCCCTGTCGGCTCGTAGCCGAAAAATAGCTTTACTTTGTTGTCTGGGTCAACTTTGCTAGCGAGAGACAGAGAGAGGCGTTGAAAGGCTGCTCCAACGGAACTTATTGTTTTCGGAGGAAAACACGAACACGGTGTACAGTCGAGTCTTAATAGCTTACTTACAACTGGGCTCGTCAGGCTCTCTTCTTGGCTGCAGTGGTTATTATTATATTTACATGCTTCCAGCTCCCGTTTTTCCTCGATGATAACTCGTACCTTTCCACTCCCCTTTTTCTCCCTCCTAGCGCTCACAGACACATAACGGGTATGGCAGTCCATTCTCCCTGCAGCACGGACTACACTGCCCATGATGCTACATTCTTTAGAGCTATGCTTGTAGCATTCTGCCTGTTAGCTTAGCACAACAACAACGAAAAGGCGCTCTCTCACCCAGGAAACACACAGTCGCAGCGTCGCCCTGTAACCATGGCAACCGTAACGCTGCCGCCTGGAACAACAGAGCGTAGCTGTCAAACAAACCCAAACATTCCTGACCCGCGACAAAATGAAACAGGAAAGTACCGCAGTGTAATCCATTTATTTCAGCAAAGTAACTGTATTCTGAATACCACCTTTTTAAACGGTAACTGTAACGGAATACAGTTACTCATATTTTGTATTTTAAATGTGTAACGGCGGTACATGTATTCCGTTACTCCCCAACACTGCCTATCACAGAATCCATAGCGCCCTGCTCAGTTGTCAACAATGGCGGCAGCTAGTTAGTTTTAATATTACTCTTATTATTCTTTCTGGGTCACAAAATAAACGTTTAACATATTTTCATGGAGAATGTAGCTGTGTAAACCTCAAATATCTGCTCAGTTTATCAGGACACCACATATTTTCAAAAGCGCTCCGGCGTTTTCGGAGACGTCTGTTACCCACTAGCTCGATAGCTAGCCGGGGGCAAGGCTCACTAGAGCCGTGAGAACACCGGACTCCCGGCAAATCGTTTTCAAACCCACCTCCATCTTTCGCTACTCAGGTTAAACATGATATATGAGTCACTTAGATAACTTAAAAATGTTATTGTTTGGCTTTTTTCAGTATTTTATTTGTTCCTGAGTAAATCGGTTTGGCTGAGATTAAAGTTATAGTTTTTACACAGCTGAATAAACGTCAAGCAGACAGCTGATTATCAGAAGTGTGAGACGCTCGAGAATTTACTCCGGTGTCCTGTTATATTTTAGATAGAAGGAGTTTATTAAACTTCAAACAATCTGCAAATTTCATTAAAATGTAATAAACTATTATCTTGTCTTTATTGTTAGTTAGCACCTGAAACACTTAAAGCTGTAAGCTAATGATAGTTATATAAGAGCAGATGCTGCTGGTGCAATAAGCTGTACGTTTTACGTCCAATGTGTCACAATACGGCTGTGTGCAGGCAAGAGTAGGACCCAAACGCAAACTCGCAGAGACGAAAAGTAAACTCAAAAAACACAGCTTTATTGCTGGCGTGGAGTGGGACACGAAAAACAATACAAATCTAAACTAAACTGGGAAAACTAAAGCACAAGGAGCCACAGGGGAAAAAAAATCACACAGCTATGAGGGAGGACACAACACTGACAAAGAGAAACATGGGGCTTAAATACACTGAGGGATAACGAGGGGGAATGAGCCACAGGAGGAGAGCACAGCTGGGAGTAATTAGGCAGGACGAGACAAGGGAAGCAAAACTAGAAACATTAACATAGGACAGACTGTGAAAGTAAAACAGGAAACACACTGACGGAACTCAAGACATGTGAACTTAACAGACTGAGGAGACAGAACATAGGGACCTGAAACATGGAACAGAAAGGCACAGTAGACACAACATGAACATAACAATGCCACAGGGGAAGAGCAAAACAAAATGCAGGGACACAGGACCTCTTTCAAAATAAAATGGGAAACATAATGAAACGCAAACATGACAACATAAGAAACACAGACGTGAAGCACATGAAGGACAAGGGAGACTTAACAGGGGTTGGATACACAAGGGGAATCTAATAAACAAATGAACTTAGATAACCTAATGAACAAAATAAACTCAAACTTAAAACGCTGGGTCAAAAGACCCAGGATCATGACACAATGGATGATGATCTGATTAGTCGACTAATCGCAAAAATACTCTGTGACTAGTCGACTATCAGAATAATCAATTGTGGCAGCCCTAGTGTGCAAAAGCATCAGCTCTAAGAGCCGTGCTTACAGAGCGCTTTGTAATGAATCAGAAGAGTCAACTCCCATTGAGCGAGAGCCGGCTCCTTACTTACTCCTCACTTAATTTCCTTTGGCTGCTCAGCTCTCACACAGTGGCT
>NW_024583186.1:28817-34914 GCF_018398535.1 Haplochromis burtoni | reverse complement strand
ATTTATTAATCCGTATGGCAGATTCTGTGGCTGTGATGAGGTCCACTATGGGAAACTGTTGTGGAGAAATGGTAAAATTGAGTCCTTTGACTCAATTTTGAGTCAAAATGACCTAGATGACTGAGAACCTTCACAGACATATTTAAATGATACTCTGAGTTCAGTGAACTTCCATCATGCAAGTCATTGTTGTTAGTTTAATTCAGTTATTCTTCCTGTGCCGTTCGGCACTGTAGCATCAGAGTTATCGTCTGAAGGCCAAGAAAGATGCCCAACAGGCAACGTGGATCATTACGGCTTTGTCATACTGGTCCACTTGATTGATCTTTATTTTTACTTTTAAGTTATTACAATGAGAACAGACATGACCGGGGGATAGGAATGGGAAAGGCGTAGACAAGGGAAGTTCAAGAAAATCAGAGGGACAGAAGGAAAAGACCACAAAAGTCAGCTGGATCACCTGCTGGAAGAAAAGTCAAGAAACCAAAAGAGAACAACACAGTAGGCAGACCACAGCAGCAACCTGTAACAGTAACTAACAAATACTGAATGTTAATGAGCAGCATGCACGACCGACAACACTCAATATGTTTAGAGGCAGCAGCCAAGGTGTCCGTGAACACTTTGTATAGAAATTGACAGAGATAGAGATTGACAGACCACGTGACTTTCGTGCATTGCATTGTGGGTACGAGTGGCAACAAGTACGAGTGGCAACAACATCAAAACACTGCATCAAGCGCTAGCATTTCCAGCACCGGCAATCATTAATTCTGCGGTTTTAATCCCTACTTGCATTTTATGTTTACGAGTTGCAGTTCTGTACAAAACGACGGTGAACACGGCAGCTCTGTACGAAGACAGACGTGATGAAGAGGCAAAAAAAGGACGAGGAAAAAATCAAAGGAGTGAAAGAGTCAGACCCACACGAGCATACAGAGTGGAGTAAGGACGTTAGGGTGCTGCACAACTTTCATCACGCACATATTTATTATTATATGGTCCTAAGTGTGAGTGCACACACTCACAACATGTTTAGTAACTTCAGATCCTGCAACAAGCCCAGCTCCAGTTTACTTTGGTGATTTGGACTATTCCGTCTCACAGCTGCTGTTACAGGCCAACGCATCTATTTGTTGTTTCAGGTTGTAGTGTTACACAACATTTTCAGATCTAGTAGAAATGAAATGAGTGTTTCGTAATTCATTCAATTATTGTTTTCATTTATAACTGGCATTATTGTTTCGTTCTATTATAGAATCTTACAGGAAAGAGGCCAAATTGTAAAATAAAATCCATCGTGCTTTATTAGCTGCTTCGGTGAAAAACAACATACTGGAAAACAGTTATTCATCACTTGATTGCTTCAATACAACAGTTGGGCACATATATGCGGGATGTTTCGATCTCGCTCTCTTTCTTAACCGATCAAATCTGGCTGTGGCAGCAGCTTTAAACTCGGTCTGACCCAGGCTGATAGAGGGGCCCAGTCTGGATCACATTCCTGCATTTTGTAGGCTGGTTTTCCTACAAAACACAACAAACATTAGCCCGCAAAGCCACCGTGAGCAAAGCAGCATAGCAACGAATTCAATTCAAATTAAGACTTATTTGTAACCTACATCAACAACTACAACAGCAGACTGACCTTTGTGGGAATGCTTGGAGCAGACTAACCTGTGAGCTGGAGTGTTCTGCAACGTTATATTTGGTCTTTGAATGGCTGCAATCCAGGCCATCCGTCGGCTCTTTGTTGCTTCAGAAACATGGCTCGAACAATTTCTCTTCAACGACATAATCCGATAAAACCGATCTCTTTACCCGTCGGCTTCCCGTGGCTGTCATGCGACCGGCTATTGCAGTTAATAATACAACAGCTTCTTGCCATTTTTTGTGTTGCTTTTCATCGCTGTGTGACTGTTTTCATGTGAAAGCCTGCGTGCACTGGTACCGCTTGCCACTCTTACCCAGAATCCTTTGCAGTTTTACCACGGAAATGACGTCACATTTTCAATCTCTATTCAAAAGGTTTCTCCATGTAACGATCTGATAGTGGGTGTGGCGAGTCATAGCCCCGCCCACCAGGACATAAAGCAGGTTAATTCAATGACTGTAACATAACCTTCTAACGTGTGACTCAGTGTTTGTACCTGAAATAGATGGTGTAGTCGAGCCATCTAAGAGTCTGTTTTAGCATGTGTGTGGTACAGTTTTCATTAAATACTTTAAACAACTAATTTAAACAGGACTTATAATAGAAACAAAACATTCAATCACACCATTTATAATTAATGAGGTCAGTGTTTAGTCTTAGAGATGGTTTCCTTTGTTGATCAGAACTTTATTTGTCTTTGTTGTTGTTGTTGTACTTTTTTTAGATATACAACTTGAATAATTCATCATTCCCATTTAAGGCAGGCTGGTGGTTGTACTTTCCCAGTCAGACCATGTGACCAGGCTGTGATGGTTTTGCCACAAACCATCGTTTTTTTTTCTGCTGTCACAGAGCACCTCCCACAGGGGATTGTGTGATTGTTGGTTTCTGTGTAACATTCAGTTCTTTATGTTACAGCAAAATGTGCCTCAAGGAAACTATTGTTTTGATTTGAAAAAAAATGGTAAATGGCCTGCATTTATATAGCGCTTTACTCGTCCCTAAGGACCCTAAAGCACTTTACATATCCAGTCATCCACCCATTCACACACTGGTGATGGCAGCTACATTGTAGCCACAGCCACCCTGGGGCGCACTGACAGAGGCTGCCAGACACTGGCGCCACCGGCCCCTCTGACCACCACCAGTAGGCAACAGGTGAAGTGTCTCGCCCAAGGACACAATGACCGAGACTGTCGGAGCCGGGGCTCGAACCGGCAACCTTCCGATTACAAGGCGAACTCCCAACTCTTGAGCCACGATCGCCCCACTAAAACTAAAATTGATTTAAATTGTGTTAATTTTGAGGAACGTGCCTATCTTTCCTGGCTCTGGAAACATTGCTCTAGAGCAGCGGTCCCCAACCCCCGGGCCTCGGGGTCCGTGGGTTGGGGACCGGTCCGTGACTCGTTTGGTACCGGGCCGCGAGAGTTCTTTTGTGGTGCTTTACAGTGACAACAGTGAAAGCTTTAGGAATGAGGATGGGAAGTAACAGGCCGTCTCCATTTCAGGTAGAAAAACTGAAACAGGAAGTGGGCAAAAGAAACAGCTGGCAGAGAAAGGCGAGAGACAAATTTGTGGACTTGAAGAGGATGAAGGACTTGGAGCGACAGGTTTGGCACACGGGCATACACTAACAATTCATTTCTCCTTCCTTCTTCTACAACTTCATATCACTTGTGTTTCACCAGGTGAAGGAGCTGGAACAAATACTCAGGAGCAGAAACCCAAATTCGCTGCCTGCTTTGATTTATGCTGCAGCCACATCTGCCAGCTACGAGGACGCTGGCAAAATGTCCTCTTCCAGCCGGATCACTGCTCTGCTGGAGCGAAGGATCCAACGTCTGGAGGCCGAGCTGGAGAATCACGATGAGGAAGCCAAACGCAGCCTCCAGGTTATGGAGCAGCAGTTTCACAGAGTCAAGGTACAGCTAACATCAGTCCACAGGCTTGTCGATGTAACGACCTGCCAGCACTCAGCCTGGAAGTAACAGCTGGGTGACTGTGAAGAGGACCCTAAACAGAAAGCCCCCGTCACACCACCGACCTGTTCACCACCTTCCAGCTTGGGTTCAGGGGTCAAACACTCGCAGCTTTTAAGATTGGGCTTAAAACTTTGATAAAGCGTATAGTCAGGGCTGGATCAGGTGACCCTGCATCCAGCCTCGGCTGCTGGGGGCGTGTTTATACCTTTTACAGCTGTCTGCTAGTGTGGGGTTTTGTCCTTTTTAAATGACAAAAAATATGTTAATCACATCTTAATACCAAAGAATTAGGGCTGCCACCGTCTCTTGCTGGTCATCAGTAGAAGTCACTGAATCCACACTTTGTGATCACCACGTGTCCTCCTGCTTGGTGTGCTAGAAAAGCAAAGCAGAGCGACAAACAGACAGCTTCTGTTTGTCGCTCTGCTTTGCTTCATAGAGAACTGAAGCCCAAAGAGGAAGCCGTGTGACATAATAAGTTCAGTTTCAGTCAGTCAATGAGCTTCTTAACCGCACAGCTGTGAGACTAAACAGTAAAACCTTTATTTTTCTCCTTCACATGTCTGACTTACAGCAGATCAGTGAGGAAACGTGTGTCTGTGCTGAACCAACACTTTTAAATGTTCTTGCTGTGGAAGTAGTTTGATTCATCACAGTGAAGAATCACGTTTCAGACGTCTGCTTATAGTAGAGACTCCGTGTGTTTTATAGAAGTCTGTGTCAGAACCATTATTTTCTGTGGTTTGTATCATTTAATGCTGAAATGATCATTAAAAACATCAGATGAGGGAACACATGAACCAGTTCCTCTTGTAGCGCCTCGTAGCACTTAAAGCTCTTTACACAGCTCGTCTCAGTCACCTGTCCACAAGCTCAGTCACAGTGCTGTGGAGCAGCCAGGGGTTGAAGCACCATTAGCAGATAACTCAAGAGATGAGGCAGAGTGAATACATTATAATATTTTTCTGATTCAACTCCAGTTTCACTGCAGTAAAATCCCTCAGCAGCTGTGTGACAGCACTATGAGTCACTTACAGCACTGGCATTTTGATTTCTGTGGAAAAACTGAAGGACAGAAAGGTTTTATTTCAGTTTGGACTCTTGTCATGGACATGGACATATTCATTAGTGTTTTCAGAGCATTGTTTCATAAAGGACTGCAGCCTCTCTACTGTGGAGGATCTGAGTCTGTAGGCGTCGGCCTGCTTAGTCACACCCACGAGCCTGTCAGCTGCTGACTGGCTCAGTTTCCAGCTGTACCTGTTAACTGGTTTGTGTATCACTCACTGTTTATACGTAAAGTAGAAAGTGTGAAGCACATGTGGCTTGTTTCACACAGGGATCAGTAACAGTGTTCCTTGGTCGGTAGCTGCTTTTGATTTGTTTCTTTGCTTGCAGTCACTGATGTACTGCCCTTGGTCCTGTATGATTAATTCCTCTTCATTAAGGACTGTTTTATATATAACTTGTCACAGTTATTTAATCAAATTAGACACATTATAAAATCAAATACATTTTAAATCATGCTCACAAACTGAGTCTTAAAAACGAACAACCTGTTTGTGTAGCAGATTTTTGTTGAATGCCACTATGTGTCTGCTCTGCAGCTCCGCTACGAGCAGCAGATCTGTGAGCTGGAGCAGCAGCTGCAGCGTAAGCAGCAGCTTGAAGCAGCAGCTGGGTCCCAGTCATCAGTAGTCCAGGCTCTGGAGGAAGAGCTGTACCGTGTGAAGCAGAGCCACAAACAGAAGGAGAAATCTCTGCATGAGCAGATCGAGTCTCTCCAGCAGCAGCTTAAACAGAAGGTCAGTACAAGTCTTACTAAAAGCAAAGAGCTATTGTCTTAGCTGCCTCCAGATGCTAGAGCAGGCAGCCTTTGCCCTGAAACCTTGGAATAATGGATGAAGTAGGATAATGGAGGAGTTGATAACACAAAATAAACTTGTACTCGATTATACAATACTGAGGAGAGCCCTTCGTTCTACAGGCCCTGCTGAGTCCCGGCCGGCACCAGCGCCAAGCCGAGGCAGCATTTGGCGTGCGGCTTGAGCGGCTGAATCAAGAGCTCGCTAAAAAGACACGGACCATTCAGGAACTGAAGAAGGAACGGAGGAACATGCCGTCTGCCCCCAACACACGAGCAGAAAGACGATCCACTGAGAGCAAACACCAACAACCAGGTCTCCTCACTGCAGGAGGAGAAACATTCCCAGCTGCTCCGTGTGAGAAGACCTATCAGCCCACCGTATTCACAGGTGGGAATGCACTTTTTTAAAGTAAGTAATACACAAAAGGGACTAAAGATCACCTGATGCAATCAAAACATTTTGTGGTCACACTGTTTAATTCACTTTGATTTTATTTATTCAATTCCAAATCCCAACAAGATTCGCCTCATCGGGGACGAGAGCAAGGAGACGAGACTAAAGTCGTGCTGTGGTAGAGAGCCAAAGACTAA
>NW_024583186.1:17450-27628 GCF_018398535.1 Haplochromis burtoni | reverse complement strand
GTCTGTGTGTGTGTGTGTGTGTGTGACTGTTATTTGTCGAGCGATCCTTGAAAGTGGTTTACACACAAGTGTTGTTTACATATTCTAGACTTGCATCAGAAGGAAGAACACGCCCACATCGATCCCAGTGTGAACACTAACAGCAGGGATATAGAAGCATCTATAAGCAGGGCTGTGGTTTTCCAGATTTCAAAAATGCAGCTAGCTGGAGGCACTAGAAGATTTTTTTCATGTTTCCTTCTGACAGGGAGTCATATCTCTGAGGTTCTGCAGGAGAACGAAGCTTTAAAAAAGCAGGTGGAGCTTGTGCTCCTGCAGAGCGAGCAGGAGAAGGAAGCTCTGAAGGCTGATGCTGCACAGGCCAAGCAGCAGCTGTGCAGGTACAGTTTTGTAGTTTTGCTTCTGTGTGCTTTCTGCTTGTTTCCAAATGCTTCTACTTGCACTTGCTGTTTAGGAAATGTTATACTTAAAGCAGTGAAGCAGACTAAATATCAAAGTTCATTTACAGTGTTGAATTTCTATCCCTGAGCCATAAAAGGCTGATGGGGAATATCACTGTCAACGTCAATACACAGGTGTACAACAAAGTGCCAACCACTGGTTATACTCAAGAACAAACAGTGTGGAGATGATGCAGATCACATCATCTGTCAGGAAAACGGTGAAGGGGATGTCACGTTGGGGATGCGTGGCTGCTATTGGAACATTTGTGCTGCTGATGAATTCTCAGGAATATAAAGTTACACTCTTCATAGTGCAAATAGAGACCCATCCTGCAAAGAAGCAGGATGTTCTTCAACAACCCAGCCAATCACCTGCTGCCCCTGAATTAAAGATATGATTTAATCTCCCAGGCTGACAGAGGAGTTTGAAGAGCAGCTATCCACTACGAAGGCAGAACACTTTAGAGTGTTGGACCACCTGCGGGCCACCCATGCACTCGAACACTCAGACTCTAAGGTTGCAGAACTGACTAATAAGCTGAGCACTCAAGAGGTAGGGCTCCCTCATCAAGCAGCCTCTGTACAACATGAGCCTGCTGCTTTAACATTCATATGTACCTGCAGATAATGATGAATCATCTGGACAAGCAGCTGAAAGAAATGCAGGGGTGCAAAGAAGCACTGAAAATATCCAGGAGGAGAGAGGATGCTCTGCAGACGCAGGTGAGGAGCTGGAGAAAGATCGCTGTGCTGGCTCTATCCAGGATCGTACACAGAAAGACTCTGAATTATGGAATGCCAGGACTGCCAAAATGAATTAATGAAATACACCATTAAATAATTCATTAAATGTGTCAATAATTAATTGGAATTAATTAATTTAATTTAGCTGCTTCTGTCTCGTGTTTAGCTAACCAAACTGCTGCAGGAGCTGAAGGAAGCTAAAGAAGCTTCAAGCTCAGAGGTGAAACTCCTGTGCACCTTGGAGAGGAAGATACTGAACATGGAGCTCAGACACCAGCACAGAGAGAAGGAGCTGCAGCAGGTGAGGGCCCAACTAGCTGACAGAAACTGGAACCCAGAACCTGATGTGAACCTGTAGTGACCCCTAAGGTCAAGATTCAGGTGTTTTAAATCAGCAGTTGTGATAAACTTTGAACACAGGCTTGGACATCCACTGTGGGTGATCCCCTGAACTAACCACGTTCAAACAAAAGCAGGTCTGGATCCACATTGTCAGCGTAAATGAAACTAACTTGAACTAACTTGTACGAAAACGTAAGCTGACCTGAAAGTTATGCTGTAAATGACTTTAAACGTCTCCTGGACTCTGGGAAACCGTCTGCGAGTCACACAGACATCGGAGTTAGACACACTGCTGAACCTGTGGCCAAACATATACGCTGTTTGGTGGAGAAGACTGTGCACTTCCCCTGATGACATTATCCACATAGAGGTCAGATGAAGTAGTTCTACTGTATCAAATACAACCTGAGGTCTTTTGTTTGTGTCCTTCAGGTGCTTGGGGGGGCGTGGCAGACGCCAGGTGATGATTTGCAGTCTGAGTTGGAGCACTGGAGACGTCTGGCTCAGGACAAGAGCAGGGAGATGGATGCTTTCCGCCTTGAGCTCGACTCCATCCTGGACATCCTGAGACATCTGCAACGACAGGGAGCGGTTCTGCCGACTCCTGAGCTCGCCATTCCACAGAGGAGTTAATACAACATTTGAAAGCTGAGACTGTGAATGCTGCACTGATTCCATGCCAGTGTGTCAGCAATAGAAGTTTCTACTTTTTATTTAAATAACTATTTTTATATTTTTCATGTTAATGGTTTATTAGGATCAGTATTGCACCAAAGACCTGCAGAGACTGGCTTACCATCCCTGCCTCCACAGAGGAAACAGTCGTGTGAAATAAAGAAACCTCTTGAACATCATTTTGTTTTTTGACTGTTTTACATGTCTAGATATGACAGCAGGGCCTGCAGATAAAAGTAATATACTTGATCACAACCACAATATGAACACATATTTAAATATTCTGCAGTAAAAGTTCTCCTTATGGCCCCAGTGTGAGGTGGAGGCCAAGTCTCGGCTAACACTGGCCGGCTTGGTTAGCAGCCTGCACCCAAGCATGGCTGCTGCGTAACATGCCCGTCAGTTGTTATCCTCTGCAGGTGTTTTTGATGGGACTCACATCAGAGTCTCAATTCTTCATCTCTTTTCCTCTGTTTCAGTGCCTTTGCAGGTCAGCTACATGCCAGACTTTGTAATAAGAAATCAGCTCCAGATTCAACTTATAGATCCAATTTGTCTTCATTATCAGATTTTCCATCTTCTTGGATTCTTTGCAGTTTGGTGGTCCTACATGAGTTGGCAATATAATTAAATCCATAGCGGTGAGAAAGGTTTTTTGTTACAGTCATTTGTCAGACTCTTACATATCTATAGCAGCAGAGTCATTGAATCAGAATTTGAAACTCCTCATGTACATGCCGTTTTCCTTGTGATCACTCTTTCAGTTAAGTACAGAAAACTGCAGCGAGCAGCCATATTTAAGTCTACTATAAAATCTTCAAGCGAGCAAATACATTAATCATCGATTCATGCTCGACGAGGAATGCTGTCAAACCTGATGTCACTGAGTGAAATACGGATTTGATCCCCTACAACAGTCTGTGGCAGCTGTGCGCCCATGTGGGACACAGATTACAATCAGTCAATTACAGACACTACTGATCTTAACTTGTGTTTAAAGCACGCCGCCTGTCTTCAGAGTCAGTTTCTTCCGCTCCAGCTTCTCTACGACCATTGGAAAAACCAAAGAGCTGTCAAAAAATGTCAGGAACGAGGCTGTGGACCTGCACAAGACCAGCAAGAATACTGAAGATTGTCGTGGTCTTCCAACTTGACAGTGATTGCCAACATACTGCCAAGGCAACAAAGGAGCGGCCGAGCCAGTCTCCAGGCCTCGGTACTCAGGAGGGAGCTGAACTTTCTTGTTGTTTAGCAGCAGCCAAGAAAACTACAGGAGTTTCTATAAAGAGGGTGGAACAAACTCCTTCCTGAGATGTGTGCAAACCTGGTGACCAACTACTGCTGTGCTTCGAAAGAATCGTTTTTCCATCAAGTGTTAAGTCATGTTGTGCTTGGTGTGATATATTTATTTCACTCATGACATGAAAATCTATTTAAGTTTTTTTCTGTTCTTTCTGGATACTACCATGAAATTTGTGACTGTTCGTTTCTTTTGTATGTAAGTGAACTTAAAGCAGGGGGTGAAATGAATAACTGACAAAAATACTGGAGCCTTTACTATGAACTCCTGTAAGCTCCTGGCACTTACTGCGCTACAACCAGGAGGTTTTTGTGTCGCCAGAAGTTCAGAGGTCTGTGTTATTGTGTCAGCGGAGCACTGGCAGCTTTTACACTTTATGCATCTCAGGACGTCTCTGACACCTGGCTGCCACTTTGTGGATGAGTTGCTGAATATTTTGTTTTGGAGAAAATACGTCAGATCACGAACACAAATTCTCAACTTTGTTCCAGCAGTTATCTACAAACTTCTAGGTTCTCATAATTTTGGAGCCTGACTCTCTCAGATGAAATGCATTTGTGTGATGCTGGCTTTAAAATGACCGACCGACCCCGTGTTCATTAACACTGTTTTAAACTGGTAAACATAAGACTTCAAAAAGAAGAGGGAGAAAAAGTTATTTAACATAAATAACATAAAATCATGTGAGATGAGAGAAGGATTCTCTCAATTACACTGCAAAGGCATTCTTAATATAGTGTTAAACATCAGTTTAGAAAAACACCCAAAAAACCGTGCTAGATGTCTCTACCTGACTGGACTACTCTGTTTGGACACACTGGATGTGCCATCGTTGAGGTTCGTATTGTAGGCAGTGAAGGATGTCCCAATTTAGAGGTTCATCCAAATACAGCCTACAAATGCATCCTACATTTCCCAGGATTGGAACGATGCACCTGCTGGATCCTTTGTTGCTTTATTATTCGTTTTTGAAGGCGTTGCACGGGTTAGCACCCTCACACCTTTCTGGTCTTTTTAATTGGTACACCCCAAAGAGCTCACTGGGGGTACGGCTCAAATGCTCCTGTGCCGAGGTCCAGATTAAAGCACAGAGGAGATCGGGCCTTTGCTGGAACTACTGCTTCACATCAGGACCTCCCCAACATTGGACTCTTTTTAAACCCACTTTTGTTCCTTGGCTTTTAAATCAGAAAGAGTTTGTATGACTTTTATTTGTCTCATTTCTTACTGAAATCTTCTCTTTTTATGCTTCTTTTTCTTAAATGTTATCATTTCTTCCTATATTTTTATCTCTTTTGATTACCTTAAATGTACACCCCCTTGGGCAACAGTCGCTGTTTTAAATGTGCTACATAAATAAATTTGACTTTGACAGGATCAGGGCATGCTCCTAATGAGACGACAGTGTCCTGGGGCATTTTCCCCCCACGTCTCGATGGTCATTGCGAGCTCCCGGACAGTCTGAAGTGCAATCTGCCACATGAGGCCAGGCATTGTTGGGCTCAGGCCCGATATCTAATGGCAGTCAGGTGCTCAGCCTGCAGAAGTCTGTGCCTTCCTCTGGAGGAGTCCTCAGACCAAACCGTTCATCTGCACGATGTTACGAGCAGCATAATGTTCTCTATGGTCTGTGCAACGTCAGAACTACTTCATGGCACCAGTAGTGACGCTGACCCCTGCTGCCTGAAGCAGCCCAACAATAATGTTCAATGGAAAACAATATTAGTCTGACAGTAGTGTTAATGTAGTGTTTGCTCTTAACACATGATGTCATGATGTTGTGTTAGAGAGCGGATTGTCAGAGGGACCTATTAGTGTGTCGCACAGCAAACGAGAGCCTAAACTCAATAACAGCTCTCGTGAATAAACTACCTGATCTCCTGAATCCCGGGAAGGTTATGAAGATTAGTAATCAAAACTAAGACGGCTTTGGATTAGACTGTTTTATTGTCACTGAAAACCACAATACTCAAACTATGACACAAAGTTTGGTATCTGATGTGAAGTGGAAACGATATAACATCATTGTCCGGAGTAACGAACATGAATGAAAGAGAAGCCTACAGAGTAAATATGTACATGGATTCACATTTGCACAATGTTATTTTTGTGTGCTTGTGTGTGTTTAGGGTTTAAAATGTGAGGACGGTGTTCCTGAGCTGGTTGTTTCTGGATCAGAGGTTCCTGAACCTCGTTCTTCCCAGAGGGAAGCAGGGAGCACAGACTGTGGTCTGGATGGGAGGATGATGTTATGAACCTTCTGCAGACTGTGTTTCCAGGTTGTGTCTGCGATACGGGGCAGCTGAGCACCACACTGTGTAAATGCTTTCATTTGTCTTTACAGTGTGCAGTGAGATGCCCATCTGCTACAAAACAGCCAATGTTAATTCACCACCGCTCTTATTAATACATTTCACACACGAGTTTTGTGCTGTGAATGAATTAAAATAATCCAAGATTAGAAATGTTTCCCCTGGTTTAACCTCTATGTACTGTTAACTGTAACTTTTGCATTCAGCTGCAAACACAGTGTTTGTATCCACACATGTGTAGAGGAGATGTTAGTTATTCTTTTCAGTATCAGTGCAGGTGTGAAGCCTGCTCTGGCTTTATTGATCCGGATTTGTTTTTAATGGACTTCAGAAAATCTGATTGGTGTCAATTTATTTTTCCACAAGTTCAAGATTGTTTGTTCCAGCCGAAGCTACAGGCTGCCCTCCAAAAGATGCAAGTTTGAAGCCTTATGTTAAAGGAGAGCAGTTTCCCTGAACCCAGACTGTGAGCTGGCATTACTGATATGACACAAACAGCTGTGGCTGTGGTGTAGCTCGCACACTAATGGAATCTGCTGGATTCATTTTTGTTGCAGCTACATAGCACATCACGTTGTTCTGTCTGCAGCCTGAATGTCTTTGTTGCACAATTCAAGGGTTGTGTTATCCCACTGCAGGAGCAGAGGAGCCATGCTGGGGTACTTGGCGTGACTGTAACAGTGGATGTGCGTCCCTGACTGATAAGTCATGTTTGGTGACCAAGTATTGATGAAGTTTACCAACTGTAATGTAAACGATGTTTTCTAATTGTATCCACTGACCGTATTATACCCATTCAAGACATGCATGCAGCATGGGCTAGACCCCAAATGCTAGCTAAGCCTAACTACTGGCTTAGACGTCACCCAGCTTAACAAGGTCAGGTGTTGGGAAACCAGAGCAGGACAGATGAGAAGCTGCCTACACGGGTAAGGACAGGAAACATGGAACTGATGTAACACGGCTACGCCAGCGAACCCACTCAGAGAGGTTATATGCATAAATGTGATGACTATGAACGGGCAAAGAACCAAGAAACACCTGGTAGCTCAGTGCTAGAACCTTTTGAAACTGAAGATCCAGAGACTGCAGCCCAATGGGAACAATGTGCACCAACTATTGTGGGAGGAGCTAAAGGTAAATGGACTGGTTCTAATATAGCGCTTTTCTACCCAATCTGAGCACTCAAAGCGCTTTATACAACTTGTTCATTCACCCAATCACACCAGCACGTTTCTAGGCTTCCAGTGCTACCTAACATTCACACCCCGATGGATGCACTGAAGAGCAACCTGGGATTAGTATCATGTCTTCTGGTTAGTAGGTGACCCGCTCTACCACCTGAGCTACAGCCACAGGTCGGCACTGCTGAGGCCTGTATTATGTAGCAATGAGTTTGATATGATCAAAGCAAACCTTTGAATTTAGCCTGAGCAACGTTTTTAAAGCCCCGGGAAAAGGCTGCTTTACTGGCATCGTGACCAGGCGGTGGTGCCACCATACCATGCTAGGAAGCACGTGGCGCTCATTAGTTTTCTTTTTGATAGTTGGAAAAATCTCCTTCTGTTGCAACACTTTTCTTTAGCAGGCAGAGATACTCCTGGGACATTTCATTGTTAGTAACCTTCTACCCTCGTAGCTGTGTGGCATAACATCCTGCAATGTGAACTCTGTGTTATTGCAGGTCTTTACCTTACAATATAAAGCACCTCGCAGGGATTGCTGTTGTGATTTTAACACTTTATAAATGAAAGTGAATTAAAAACTAGAGGCAGGTGATAAGGTTCTGTCAAGGCAGAACTGAAGGTGCAGTGTGTTTATAAAAATCAGCAGGTTGGACTCAGGCTGAGGTGTCACTGGCTGTTCACTCCTCAAAGCATTCAGGTGAGCAGCAATTACACAAACAAATTGAATGTATTTTGGAATAAGGCTGGATCATGACAACTGCTGAAAGAATACTTTCTGGATCCACTGTATCTGAAACAGTACCAGTGATATTTCTATTTATTTATATGACGTTCCTCAGAGCACCTCAAACGTATCAGCATCATCAAGTTCTCGATGCATAGAAACACAGTGTTCGCTTCACGTCAACCCTGGAAGGCGTGGAGCTCCTGCTCACTGAAGCCCTGATGCTTCAACAACCTACAAGAAGAGCACACAGGAAAGGAGGTCAACACAAAGCTGAGTCAGTTCACGCTACACATGGAAAATGTTCTCAGTGTGGTGTTGTTAGGCCCGTGCAGCTGAATGTTTTACAAAGATTTCAGGTGGAAAAATATGTGCCATTAATTACATCAAGTCCTTGGAAAAAAAAGAACAATAGAGCGCGGAGCTGAGGCAGTTTGGCCTTTGAATTTATAACACATTTCTTATTTAATGATCATATAAAATCTGAGACTTTGCTGGAGTCTATGTGAACATGCTCGCTGCCTGTTTCAATGATATTTCTAGGACGTATCACACGACTGTATTGGCGCTCTTAAATGCTGTGATTGCACACCAAGTGAAACAGTGCAGTCAGTCGAACAGAACATAGATCTCCGTGAGGACGGCTTTTAAATAAAACACTTTGTCAGAGCAGCAGTGCGGTTGTGTTACCTACCCGAGTGTTAGCTCTGTGAAGGCTGCAGGGCCACAGACACACACGTAGCATTTGGACCCATCAGGCCTGGACAGCAGCTCAGTAAGGATGGGCTCGTTCACCGGACCTTTCCGGCCGGTCCAGCGTTCACTGGGCTCAGAGAGGACATGCTCCACCTGAAACCTAACACACAGCAAACGGAAGACGAGACACGAGAGCCATTTTACATGTAGACATGTCTCCACAGCCATTCACTTCAGTTGAGAAGAGGCATTTTTCTGACACACCGGCTTATTGAAGCTCCAAAGGCTAAAACAAATATTGAACCAGCTATCTAAATTACATTTAACAGGACTGGCCTAAACTGGTTACTACTCCTCTCCTCATCGTCTCTCTTTCTCTGTATTTTCTTTTTCTTTCTTAGAGCTCGGGTTCTTTTCTACCGATGACTCCACCCTGCCGTTTGTTCACATGCACCACCTTAGAGGCTTGTTGTTAACACGACCCACAGTGTGAGGCCCTCCCCAGGTGCACAGCTCCTATACCTGTCGTTATTAGCAGCCAGTTCATCCAGTTCAAAGCGCCAAAGAATGTCCTCTTCTTGTCGGTTAAAAAAGAGCAGCTTTGTGTTTCTGGAGACACACAAACATGTTGTAGGTTATGAAGCAAGCAGCCAACTGAAAAACACTACGACTGTTTTCTCAAACTAGTGTCAAGAGCACAGGGAGTTCACTGGTAAAACACCAGAGGTCACAGTGCACACAGGGCATCTAAGAGCACAGTGTCAGAGCCTCAAACAAAATATAATCAACACATGACAGACAGATGTTGCATCCAAACACTTTTGTTTTCATAAAATGATCAAGTTTGTGCAAACGTATTTGTTGTCTTGTTGGATTTGTAAGAATAAATCAAAGATGGTGAGTGGGTGTGAGACACTAAAGCTGCTGCACAGCTAACCAGATCCTTCAAGCACTCTGAAGTATTGATGGGAATCAAGAACTGGTTCACAGAAGTCTAATTCCTTGTTAGTTTGCTTGTCTATCCATCCCGCAGTTCCCCTTGCACTTCATAGTGCCACAGTCTTCAGAGTGGATGGACATGACTTTTATTTCTATAAAAGGAGTGCAAACTGCATCCACAGCAGCTGCATCATGCTGCTAACGCAACTTTAGAGCTTTGCAAACATGCTAATGCTAATCTAGCCAAAAACCCAGCGACATTAAAGCTGAGTGAGGCGGCCCAGTAGACACACTCTAAGTTACAACAGTTAACATGAGCACTGATGAGCAGTCAGCCTCCGTTTCTACAGTACTATCACCATGGCAACCACTTTCATCTTTGCTTCGTGGTCACACCTAAGTACTAAGAGAAAGATGACGTGTGTCCTCATTAGGACAGATCAGTGTTGGTGTGTGGGGCTGTAGCTTTATGTGTTTAAATGGTGATTATCACACAGTGTGTTTCAGTGCGTTTTGGAAAAATGCAAAAACGGTGTAAAAAGTAGTGAAACAAATTCCTGGAAGGTAACGTACGGCACTACATTTAAGAAAAGTGACCAATAAGTAACTTTGAGTAATGAAACCCAAAACTGATCACAACAAAGACGGGAAATATCTCCAGTACGCAAACATCTGACCCACAGCATGCAATGAATGAATGCAGGAATGTAAGGTCTTTGCAAGTCATCTTTTTTGTTTGCATGTTTGCTCTCTTGTTGTTTGTTTGTTTCTTCCTCTTGTTGTTTGTTTGTTTCTTCCTCTTGTTCTTTGTTTCTT
>NW_024583186.1:0-16197 GCF_018398535.1 Haplochromis burtoni | reverse complement strand
CTCATGCCCTGGAGACTCCTGATACAGTTCGGGGAGGCGACCACCAACCAGATGGTTGCTCCAAGTACATTGATTTATATAAATGAATGCACTTACTGATCAGCACTGAATACAAAGGTGTCACTTATGAGCGCTGCTTCTGAAAGTTTGCTCCTACCCGATGGTTTCGATGTCTTCGAGGGCTGCACGGATGAGACGAGCCATGGGCGTGAAGCCTGTGCCTGCAGCTATTAAGTAGAGGTTTGTAACATCACGAAGAGGGCGGAGACTGAAGGTGCCTTCTGGACCACTTACGGCCACACGGTCACCTAGAAGAGTAAACGCGTCATTATTACAACAGTTTCCACAGATTAAACACCTTCATCAAATCAAAATTCAGAACATTATTTACTGTTCGATGGCGAGTTGGTCGCGTTATTGTGCCGCACGTGGAAAAGCACACATTGGTTTTTTCATTGTACTTTTGTTTGTTACAGGTTAAGAGAGAGAAGTCACTGGACCTCATCCATGTTCCCAGCCTGGGAGCTGCTCCCTGAATGTGACTCACCGACACTCAGGCTGCTGAGGTGTGGGGTGAACGCTCCACCAGGGTAGACTTTGATCATGAGGTAGAGGTCTGATTCCTGTGACCCGTTCTTAGAAGCTGCTGGAAATATGTGCTCCACTGGAGTGTACGGCCTCACTACCTCCACGTCTGCATGTAGATAACAAACAGTAAGATTTACAGCTGTGCCCGTCTCGGTGATGTCACACTCCCAGAAACAGCCCAAGGTCAGAGCTGTTTCTGTCTGTGACAAACTAATATCAGCATTTTACTCACTGACCTGTCATCACTTATCTAGCTGTGCTCATTTTTAACTATAGTAAGGCTTAGAATGAGACTGGTGGAAATAGTTGTCACAAAAATGCGCAGTGATGTAAAAAATCATTACATAAAAGTTAGAAATCACATATGAATTGAATTATACACATTTGCAGGTCACTGAGTAAAGTAAGTAGCGATCCCCTACAACCCAGCCACACAAAGGCTGTGCGCTACATCATAATGAACCGATGAGTCAGATACTCCTGAAGTAACAACCAGAGAGCTGTGACAGGACATCAGGACTGCAGACTCGGGAGTGGAAGAGCACAAACCCTGAGATGTGTGCAAACCTGCTGACCATCTACTGTTGCCAACAAGAGGCTCTCCACCAAGTGCAAGGTCGTGTTTTCCATGTGGTTCAAATACTTATTTTACTCACTGAAAATCACTTTACAACTTTTATGTAATGTGTTTTTCTGATTTTCAGTTTCCGTCCTCTCCACATCAAAATGAAACGAGCACAATAATCAGAGACTGCTGATTTTATTTGGAGGTTAGCAAACGCACACAGGCAGCAGCACTGGGGACCAGTTTGTCCCAGTGATGAAAGAGGGCAGCACATTATTCTGGACAGGAGGCCTGCAAACTGAATGCACCTGGTTTAAGACACCAACAACAAGGATGTGAATACTCTGTACCACTGTGTACTTCATGGTTGTAGATGATAATGAAACATCCCCACACAATATAAACTTTCTAACACTGCTCTATGTTCAGCAGCTCACCACACCTGCTTCCACAGGTGTTTTAAGCTTCCTCTAAACTGCAGCTTATACACGTTTCACCAGCTGCCTGTGCGACTGCTCACCTTGGACGAGCGCTTTCAGACAGACGTGTTTCCCGACTGGCACATGCATGACAGTCCCAGCTGGGAGCTGCAGTCTGAACAGGTAAGTGTTGTGGTTCACCTCAGTCTTAGACACCAACACACAATCCCGATAGAAGAGAGCTGTAAAACAGGGAACAGCAACGTGGTCTCCTATGTATCTTTCTTTTTGTCTGAGCACACAGCATGCAGGAAGCGAGTGGAGCGATGTGAACGGGCTGCACAGGCACATCTGTGATGCTGTTGGAACCCACCTCGGTCCTTTTGGCGTACAAACGTATTATGGGACTCCAGAGGTTGACCGAGGCTCGCCCATTTTCCGTGAGCACCTTTGCGTATGCTAACCTGGATCTTTCCCACGGAGAAAGCAGTGTGAACTGTAGATGATAACAACTTAAGGACAAGAGCAAGACAGTGAATGTTCATTTTACAGAATCTGTTTTCAAAGATGTTGTTCACCTGCAACATTTTCCTCAACTTCATCAGAGAGACCTGCAAAAGCACGACAGTCGATTTTACAAACAAAAGCATTTATTCATAAGCTTGAAACTCACATTAGGGCTGTGTTGACAGAAGCTGTGCTAAAAGCTGGAGGAACAATCTCCACAGGAGAAAAACTGGGGCTTCCACAAGTAACAGCACCTAAAAGTCTCATTAGACATTCAAGTAGTTCTGGCACCAAATCAAACCATAATCTGATTTTAGCTAAATCTGGATACCACCGATTCACACCTTTATAAAGCTAAGCAAAGACCAAGACTACAACCCCAGCTTTCAGATCCTCTATGGTGAAATGCTCAATGACAGCAGAAAGAGAAACATCTGCTGTGACTTGTGAGGGGTGAAGAGAACAGAGAGTCAGCAGTAACACATGTGGGAGCTAACAAATATCTCTGTAGGACTTCCACAACTGAGGAATGCTTGGGACAAAGCTCTTGTGTAGCTGTGGTCAAACGTTTACACGAAACTCAGGCTCATTTTGGGCTTTTAATGATTTCTTGGAACGGCTCTTTTCCCAGAGTGAAAAAAACAAACAAGAATTGAGCACACAAATCTAAATCCATTTTGTATTTTCTCTCATCAAAGTCAAACAGATACATACAGGCTTAAATACTGTACACACATCCCAGCTAATACTTGACTAAATGTCTCTCGGTATGTTGAACCTTGAACAGTTCGTTTAAATTGGTCAGTTTTACACATATTTCAATACAGTTCAGCTCGGGGCTTTGGGAAGGTTAATGTTAAGCTGCTTTATGCAGAACAACAGCTGTCCGGTCTGGGATCTCTGTCCTGTGCTGTTTTAACTGTCTAGCTGAAGAGTTCAGAGGTCGTCCTTCTTCTGTACCAGGACCACTGGCAGCAAAGCAGCCCCACAGCACGATGCTACCACCACCATGCTTGACAGCTGTTCTGCTGTTCTTGGGGTGGCGATAGCACAGGAGGTAGAGCGGGTCATCAGCTGATCTACCGACGTGCCCATCAGAGTACGAATGCGTATCAATGTTAGACAGAAAGAACTTAAGCACAGAAAAAAGGTGCTTGTACGGGTGAATGAGGCGTGCTGCATGAAGCTCCCGCTCTCATCAGTGAAGCTCAGTGTTTGCCTCATGTGAGTTATTGTAGTTTGCTTTTCATAGATGCACCTATGCTGCCGGCCTCGCAGCAGGGCCACGTTGATGACCCCAGGAGCCTTTTACAGCTGAGGTTTAAAGTAGTGTATCACACTTCCAGCCCAGCAGCTCTTTAAGGCCTCTTAGCTTAGTGCCACACCTTACACAACCTTACCTCCTTACACAAGTCTGCTATGACTGACAGGCAGATGATAACAACAGTTAATGAAAATGTTTGTGTTTGCCAGATTGGACAGCTAAGAGTTGGGCTTTCACTATGTAGAGTGAAAGACTGCTGCAACGACACAGCGTAGTGAGCTGCGTAGGATCGATGCAACACAGCAATAAAATACTCACGCAAATGAATCACGTAGGACATTTTCCCCAGCAGCACCTCCAGTCGAAGAACACCTGCCTTTAGATCGACAGTGGTACAGCCTGAGCTGGGTATCTGACACAGACAGATGGTACAGTTACTGTGTGCACAGCTGGTACTGGTTGTACTGGTTAGAGGAATGAAAGAACACAGGACACAAGTGGAGCTCAATAACAGTCAGGGCCTGGATGCACACAGTGTAGAGGGGGGCATGTGAAGAGCTCCATCTTACAGCACATCACAGGTGGAGCGATTACCTTTCTTCTGGTATAAACAACCAGATGAACAGTCCCATCAGTCTGGAACCAATCGTACCTGCAGCAACAGGAAGAAGAGGATTTTGTCACTCGAGAGCTTCCTTATCAGATGTGTTCTTTAGCTGTTTACTGTCCTTCATACCGAGGGCGAGAGTCTTTGTCTGGAAGAGGAGCCACTGAAGTCGGTGAGGCGAGGCCAGTCACAGGTGGGGGAGGGAGGATTGCTATGGCAACAGACGAAACCATGTTTGGTGCAGCAAAAACTTTCAGTGGGAATAACAACAACACATCATACTAAACATGAACATTCACAGCATGACTCGATTATATTTATGTGTATTTATTACAGATGTGCCAATAAACTGGTCACAGCTGCACACGTTTATTTTTTAAACACAACTATGGCAGCACCAGGATGTAGCGTCACAGCAGTTTTTACATGTATACTTGTGAGAAGCCCCCCGACCCCCAGCTTCATAGACTTAGTTAAAGGCTGTGTTTTTCTGCAGAGAGTGTAGACGGATGTAAATCTCTGTGTACCTCTAACAGCTGTGGCGGCCTTGGTGCTCATCCTGCCCACCAGGCACTCTTTCAGCATAGACTCATAGTTGACCCAGCGATGGACCTGCTCACAAACACACATATACACTCATCCAAGTCAGTCTCACCCCAACCAATCACAGCAGATGGCCCCCGCCCCTCCCTGAGCCTGGTTCTGCCAGAGGTTTCTTCCTGTTAAAAGGGAGTTTTTCCTTCCCACTGTCACCAACGTGCTGCTCACAGGGGGTCATATGATTGTTGGGTTTTCTCTGTATTTATCAATGTATTGTCTACCTTACACTATAAAGCCCCTTGAGACGACTGTTGTTGTGATTTGGCGCTGTGTAAATAAAGCTGAATTGAAGCTTTGAGCTTACAAATCTATATCATACTGCAAACAAAAGTCCTGCTGCAGTCTTACAGACTTATTTTCACCTCTGCTCAGCTTTGCCCGTTAGCGAGGCCCCACTTTCACACATGAAGCCAACAGGAGAGTCGTTTTAATTGACTGTGAGACTGATAAAGAACTATGTCACAGTCTGACGCTAAAATCGAAGCTAAAGACATCGGCATGACTAAACAAACAAAGCCTGCCTAGAATAAAGAGCGGACATGTGAAGTCGACTCTGTAACTGATTTATTGATTCCAGTGATGCTTGATAGGAAAATGAGCCTACAGGCGCTTCGTGTGCACACTGGTAAACCAATTAAACGTTTACCACTTATCATAAATCTGCAGATGCATTCCAGACTATACAATACACTGCATTTACTTTTTGCTTCCATACCTGGTCAAAGAGTTCAGTTCCATCTACTCCTGCTGCCTTCATCAGCTCCTCTTCTCCACCAGGGTGGTAGTCCATGTAGGCGCTCACATTATACACCATACCTGTCAAAAACATCCACACAACGTTTTGTGTATTAAGTTGTGTTTGTCCTCTGCAGACAGAAACAGATAAAACAGTATAAAACGATTGTTCAATATTATCATATTTTTAATTAATTATATTTTTAAAATTACACAGAATACACCCAGAAAACCCAGAAAGGTCCCACATCGTGAGCGTGCACGCACTCTGCTGAGAAATCAGCTGTGTTATCAGTGACTGGGCTCCTCACACAGAGAGGCCTCGTCCTCAAAGGCTGCAGCACGTCTGCTTTACCTTAAATGAAACAGCTTCAAACTAGGGCGGGCCATGTTTATCGAATACACGCGAGGTATCGCGAGTTTTTCCACGTGCGACGCATAAATGGCTTTATCGTAACCACTGAGTATACGTCGCCATGGCAATATTAAGCTGTCTGCATGTAATTCACTGAGTTTTTTTTCTCCCACACACTGCAAATGCATCACTAATTCCCCCCTCCCAACCTGACACACTGCACTCAGCATGCGTGTTTATTTACTACAACATCGGGAAAAACATGGTGGCGGCGGGAGTTTGAGACTCGCTGTCGTTTGGATTGCACCAGTCGGGGGTTTTTGTAGTCGCCGTCTACACTTTTGTTTAGACAGTTTTTGTTTAAGCACAAAGGAGCACATTTTTAATTTCAGTTGTTTTGTCTGATGAAACATTGCTCGATGCCCTTTTCTGTTGCCGTGATCTTTTGTTAAATATCAGTGTTGTTGACGACAGAAAGAGACGAACAGCATCGTCACTGTGACAAACCTCTGTGGCGAACCCTCATAATGTCCTCCTGATACCACGGGACCCCACTTCATTTGACTGTTTTTAAAAGTATAAATTGCCAATCAATTCAGTGTTACAGCTTAGTTTTACTTAAGACCAACACATGACCACAAAATGTACCCTACATGTTACATTTTGGGCAGTGTTTTGACACTATTTTTTTATTCCATTTCAAATGTATGTCTGATAAATCCTCATTTATACAAAATGTTTCTTTGTTTTTGGGTAAAAAATAAATTAAATCATCAGTTATCGTGAGGATCGTTTCACAACCAGAGTCGGTTGCTTTAACAGATGATCACAGACGGGTTTATGTCAAAGTTAATGTAGGAAACTGTTTTTAAACTACAAGTTTTTTACTGGCAGCAAATAATCACACCTGTCGTCCTCTGGGCTCAAAAATGCCCCCGTTTGCTTTGACTGTTTATAAAGCAACAAGTACTGTCAAAGGAAAATTGTTTTATATAATGTGATCAGCTTCATGAAATGTATTCTTTTATTGATCACTAAGCAAATATCTACGTGACGTTTGACACGTACTTTTGTGTGATAAACAACTAACAGCTTCCTCTTTCTGTAAGAACATACAGACTTAGAAAAAGGGGAACCTCAGAGTTCTTAGAATAAGAAGCTATTTGTACACACACACACACGCGCGCACACACACGCGCGCGCACACACACGCACACAGAGACACACACACACACACACAGACACACATACACACAGACACACACACACACACACACACACACACACACACACACAAGTATAAATAAAGCACGCAGACAGTGATGAGACGCAGGTCGTGCGTCCATGACTGCCCTCGCGAGTAAAGACAACTGCAGTGTTTGTGTTTTTAGTATAGTAGTAGTATTTATTTATTGTCATTGTCAAGAACAATGAAATTGCGTTTGGGGCTTCCATACAACCCAAAAAAAGAAGAAAATAATAAATACCCCTTAAAACCCAAGTGTACATATTTAACCCAGTGTGACTCCAATGCAATAGACAATCCTTAGCAATAACATGAGAACATGACAAGTAATGTTGGTAGAAATTCAGACAAAGACCTGAGAAACATGACAAAGTACAACAATGCAACCCATTCAATATTATTGTACTGTGAGATATGATATCAGATATGATAGTTATCTATTTAAGAAAGAGGGGGGGGCAGGAGGGGGAAGAGAATAAAGATATGATGCACCAATGCAGACCAGTTCATTGCTATTAAGAAGTTGGATATGGTTATTGTCCGTGAGAGGGGGGCAGAGAGTTCAGGAGCCTCACAGCCTGTGGATACAGGCTGTTGGCCAGTCTGGATGTTCTGGCCTGTATAGACCTGTACCTTCTCCCTGAGGGCAGCAGATGGAAAAGGTGGCGCGCAGGGTGATGTTGGTCCCGCAGGATACTGTGCACCCTCCTCAGACAGCGAGTGGGGAAGATATTACTGATCTCTGGCAGACTTGTTCCAATAATTCTGCCAGCTTCTTTCACCACCCGCTGGAGTGCTTGCTGATCGGCCTTGGTGCAGCTGGGGAACCACACTAGAAATCCATACGTCAGAACGCTGCTGATGGCACAGTTGTAGAAGTTCAACATCAGAGATCTGGGAATGTGTGCGCTCCGCAGTCTCCTCAGGTAGTAGAGGCGCTGTTGGGCCTTCCGTGCAACTGAGGTGATATGGTTGCCCCAGGACAGGTCCTCGGTCACAGTTACCCCCAAGAATTTAAAACTGCTCACCCTCTCCACCGCCTCACTGCCAATGAAGAGAGGCAGATGGTTGTTATGACCCTTCTTCCGGAAATCTACAATGATCTCCTTGGTCTTTTTGG
This sequence comes from Haplochromis burtoni, assembly GCF_018398535.1. Taxonomy (NCBI): domain Eukaryota; kingdom Metazoa; phylum Chordata; class Actinopteri; order Cichliformes; family Cichlidae; genus Haplochromis; species Haplochromis burtoni. The sequence continues at coordinate 8,191 of NW_024583186.1, read as the reverse complement.
TGTTTAAGACCAAGTTATTGTCGTGGCACCATGACTCTAGTTGTTGCACCTCTGTCCTATAGTTTGTCTCATCGTTGTTGGATATAAGTCCGAGCACTGTAGTGTCATCGGCAAACTTAACAATGAGATTGGACGCGCAGGAGGAAATACAGTCATGGGTGTAGAGAGTGTATAGCAGAGGGCTCAGAACACACCCCTGAGGGGCACCGGTGTTGACCACAAGGGTGGAAGAGGTGTTCTTACCCACTCTGACACTCTGTCTACGGTTTCTAACTCAGGGTCTTAGCTGAAGAACTACGGGGTGATTTAGAGAAATCCCCTGTCAAGTATAAAATACATCTCTGTGTTTCAAGGTTTTATTCAACTTTATTCCAACTCATTGCCTGACAGTTTTCTATATTTTGGCATGGTAGGAACACCAGGGCATGGAGTCTGAGTGAAGGCAAACTTTCATGAGGACAAAGGCGTGTCCATATTTGACCCAAGTGCAGGAGGAAGCTCAGGTTTATTCCTCTGCACTGGTCCCATCATGGACAGCTTTCTTTCTGCAGTTGCAGGCCAAGGGTCATATACAGTAAACAAGCTGTTACAGGTGATTGTTTTCTTTTGGAAACCTGCAATGTTAGGGACAACTCGCGTGTCCTGACTGCAGGACAGACGGTTTGCCATCGCACACGAGCATGTTCCATGTACAGCTGGACCTGCATCACATGCTGCCCATGTTTTTATCTCATAGTTCCCTGGTTTACTTGGATGTTCTGTTGGACAGAGTCCTCTGAAGGGGACTTGGTGCTCATACAGTCACATCAGTACCAGGATCTTACATCACAGCAGGAGAAACACCCACTTGTTCCATACACCTCAAATGGGAGCACGTTTGTGTCATGAACGACGATCATCTATTGTGTCTTTATCAAGAAATTATGTCCTTTTTGTGCTTCTATGATAAATCTTGTGTCACCTTTAAAACTTCTCTACCAGACTCAGGATGTCATAAACTGGCCGTAGCGACTCTACTGGATGCACGGCAGTAAGAATCAACACACCCACATATGCCTACAGCTGCACTGGAGGCTTGTGAGCATACTTTTTTTTTTGTTATGTCTTTTTTTCTTATATTTGACTGTGCAATAATCACTGTGCAATATACTCACTCAAATGAGCAATCCTATTCATCCATATTGTATATTCTGTATCTATATATGTGTATATGTGTATATATGGTGTATTTATGCTTATATCCTTACTCTCATTCCCCTTAATGTATCTGTAACATGCAACGTCTTTCGGTGCTTTGCTACTGGAAACTGAATTTCCCGGAGGAACCCACCCGAGGGATTAATAAAGTTTCATCTAATCTAATCTAATCTACTTTGTGTGTATGTATTATTGTAGGGTCGACCTTACAATATTGAAGCACTTTGATGCGGCTGTTGTTGTGATTTGGCGCTGTATATATAAAATGTAATTGAATGTAGAGCACCTGCCTCCTCATTGTGCTGCCTGTTGTTGTTGTTGTTGTGGTTGTTATGACCTTTGCTTGACCCCACACATCAGTGATCCAAGATCAAAGATGTTTGAAAGCAGTATGGTGTGAAAATACGAGTCTTTGCAACACTTTGTACTTTGGGGTCATTTTTGTCCCCGAGGACAGCAGGTGTTATAAAATCCAATAAAAATCCCATAAATAACTCAAATTACTTAAAACTTATTCCAGTCATGCATAGTATAGTAATGAATAACTTCTGTTATTTTCAGACCATCTGATGAATAAAAAACACATTGTTGAGACAAAAACATTTCTTTAGAGGACAAAAATGTCCCAACGACGACACAAGGGTTCAAATAAAACATTTCAATTCATTCAGATTTTTGTGTTCAAAGTAGAAAAACATACTGAACGGTGGATTTGAATGAGTACAGCTGTGCAATGTTGGGCCGTGTATGGTTGAGAATCACATTTGTTTTTGGAGGTTATTCAGACATATTGTGATATACCGTGTATCGTGATACAGCCAAAAAACATCGTGATATTAGATCTTCCTCATCGCCCAGCCCTGCTTCACACCAGCGGTATAACAGTGACATGCTCGATCATCTGTGAGGCACATGAGACTGACACTGATATGGGTTATGTTATATGTGTTAGCGGGCCTGTAAGGTCGAAGCAAACAGTATTATTGTCAGTGAATAAAATTCTGCTGTAGGTAAATCAAAAGGACCTGCTCACTGAAGTAAACTCAATAAAGCCGACAACATTTAGTATTTTGTTTTCTTTAGATGCACTTTGTGGTTCATGGTGTTTGTTGAATTTTGAAAACTGAATCTATAACACATTACACTTTGCAACTTTACCGATCCATGAAGGGAAACGGTTTTTAACAGTTACCTGGGGAAACCACAGAAAAATTAAAAGTGCTAAAAGTGACACAAACTCCACGTTGTGTCATGAGCCTATCAACACAGATGGCCTTATCAAAAGGACAACTTCACAAAGAGAAGTGCCATGAAGTTTTCTCCAAGACGAAAGGCCTCTGCAGACTCACCTCGTATGCAGGTCCAGCAGTCCTCTCTCCTGTTGTGTTTCTGCAGTTCTTCCTCAGTAACTTCAATGAGGCGCCCTCTGAGTCCAGTAAGATCTTTTCCACTCTTGGCAAACCGAATCCAGTCCATGAGACTGTGGCCCGGCTTCAAGGCCACCTTTGAGGGCAGAGTCATGAAAAACTCATTTTAGACAGCAGAGCTCTGGAGCTTTGTGGAAACTCAATTCTGCTAATATGCCAGATGTTAATGGTGTGACATTCAAAACCCCAAAACTCTGAACGAATAAATACCGCTCTCTAATGCAAAACATAAATCTGAAACCAGCCTTGTTACTTCACATACACAACAACTGATGCATCCCACGAAGTAAGCTCTGACATTATTTTACGTTTACTTATTTAGCAGAATATTTGCTTCCGCCACTGAAAAAACAACAAACAAAAAACATTTTCACTTTGAATAAATTAGGCATGAACTCGTTGTTGGATTCGACATTTCCAGGTAACAACGTGAAATCTTGATTTATGTGGCAAAAAGTGTTCAGTTGTTCTCATGAGCGGAAACGACGACACAGGTGTCTCCAGATTACTCGGTTATTTCCACTGCAAGTTTATTTTATGTGCCAGGTTTAACTCACTGACTTATTTGCCAGAATAGAAGCTCTGATTTATTAGAATAATAAAGAGAAATGTAAATAAGTCAATTGCGCAATAAATATTTTGGAGGATAATTAATAAATGGTTACAAAAGTAAAGAAGGAAGAAAGCGCATCAACACAATAAAGTGTGTAACGGGCGTGTGCGGGATTCAGGGGTGTTCGGGGATCCAGAAAGTGAGTTACCTTGTTCCTCCCGGACTGGCCGGACGGAGAGACCCGCTGCTGGGAGCTCGGTGCCGGAAAGGACTGGGTCGGGACGTTTAACATGTTGTGAACGGTCCGGAAGCAGCCCCACTTTCGTACAAACCCTGTTTAACCAGCGGCAGTTTAACACAGTCACACACAAACACCAGATATCACAGTGCTGTCATGCTGTCGGCGGTGCTAGCTCAGGACACATCTCAGCCGAGCAGTGCTGCTAGGCTAAGCTAGGCTAACAGGTCAACGCACTTTAGAGGCAAAGCTAAAGAGTGAGACTTCGACTGAAGTTAATGTTCGCGAGTTGAAAGAAATATTTAATAATCAAATCCAGTAGTTCTCCTTATCCAGGATGTAAGTGCGAACTACCGCCTGGCTTAAGCTTCCGTAAATAAATAAGACTACATTTGTCGCGCAGTCTGACGACAAAGTCAACACGTGAAGTCATCATTTTGCGACGTCGCTGCTTCGCGACCAAACAAGTTTAACGTGAGCAGATTATCTTTCTGTTTTCTTACGATAAAAATATGAATTTAAGAAAATGCTCGATTATGATCCACCAGATTCTCCCGTGTCTGGGAGCTGAGATCGTCATAAGTTTGTGGACTTCCCAGTTGTTTAGCTTCTTTCTAGACTTCAAATCAGCTAAAGCCTCTTTCCAGTCTTATTGACCGAAGCTCCTGAAGTGCAAAGTCATTGATGCTGTTCATACTTTTAAATAAATTCATTTCCGCTCAGTTTTATTTTTATAATACCAAATCACAGCAAGAGTTGCCTCCAGGTTTATGTTGTATGACAAGGATCTTACAATAACGCAGAGAAAACCCCAACATTCAGACTACACACAGTTGGCAATAGTGTAAAGGAAAAACTCCCTTTTAACAGGAAGAACCTTCCAAACAGGCTCAGTGAGGGGCAGCAGTCTGCCCCAACTGTAAACATTGTAAAGTGAGTTTCATCTTTCATCAATTATTTATGTTTTGTTGCTTTCATTCTGTATTATGTGTGTATTTTTCTAAATCTATAGTTTATTCTTCAATTCAGCTGCCAGTGCACTAATCAATGCGATTTGCCAGATGTTTCCAACACAACTCTTTCATATGAACACGCTTGTGTCAGTAAACCCCAGGTTAACTTAGCAGGCTGATAACCAGCATCATGCAACCACTTATCCTGACCGTCAGTGTTAGGGGAAGTGCTTCCAGGTCATGAAAAGATATTCTGGATATGTTGAACTTGCTTCATAGTACAGAAGGCTCAGAGTGAACTCTAGAGTTACCCAGATCAGCCCACACCCTGCCTTGTAGTACAGGCCTCAGGGTTTCCTCGGGGTGCTGCAGTTAAGACATTTACAAACAACATCAGCAAAACATTGGTGACACTGTGTGATGTCTTTGGTAGGGTGTCACTACAGAGCAAGAGGAGCTGCATCAAAAACAACACTGATTACACCACTCAGAAAAACTCACAACAATTCAAAGTTAGCTTGAATAGAGTCGGGTTAGTTACACTGACATGAAAACACACCTGAAATTAAACTACTGAAAAAAGTGACAACAGATGAACTATTTCCTCCCTCACTCCCGCCGTCATCTTCCTCCTCCTCCTCGTCTGAATCTGTCTGGTTGTCAGCTGGCATTGTGGAAACGTGGCATCTTCATTTCAGTGTTACTACTGTGCACTCTAAAAGACATCATGGCAGCTGGAGGGTTTGCTTTTCAAAGGCTAATCTGCTAAGAGGATTAATGGACAAGAGTGCCCAACCTTCACAATAAAAGTCTGTATGTACCTAGTCAAGACTCACGGAGAGAGGGTTGGTAGTAACATTAATGATGGCCAGGCTTCATGAAGGCTATTATTGAATATTTCAGTGAACTCAGACTGTTTGGTAAAATGTAGTCTAAAACTATAATATGTGTTCTTGGTTCATTACTTACTTGGACTTGTGTTATTTGATATTTTTCTTGCTTTGCTGCTGGGTTTGCAGTAACTCATACCCCAGCACGTGGAACTTTAGTGGGCATCGCTACAAGTTGTTCTATGTTCCTCCCTGCAGGTGGCAGCAGAAGTCAGCAGTAATGACTGGACGGGTTACATCAGTCTTTGTGGAAGTTATTTTGTTGCCTGGATGGATCAACACAGAGTTAGAGCTCAGTTATGTCAGATTGGAGTGGACATGTGTTAGGATGTGAAAGTGTTTGTTGCCTCTCCATGTTCATGTTTCAGTCCTTTTTCTTTAAGTTCTCCGTCTGCTTGAATCTCGTGCGTGTATTCTCTGTTAGTCCCAACTGTACTATATTTAAATGAGACTTTTGCTAATGTGCATGTCACATAGCAAATAATAACTATAATTTTCCTTTCTATCTCCTTTTTTGTCAGTCCTTCTATGTGTCCCTGCCTCCTAGCAGATACAGCTGAAGGCCAGATAATTACAATTTCAAAACCATTTGCCAGATCATTACCAGCTAATCCCATGTTTGGTCTGATGAGTCACGCGCCTCATTTGCCACGGTGCATGCAGCTTGGGGCCCTTTCACAAACACTGGCCAAGGACCACCAGCCTGCCCTCGGGGGCCACCACACTGCTTGGGTTGGGCTTGGGATGGTGGGTTGTTCCTCCACGACAATCAGGGATCCATTACAGAGGAAATTAAGGGACAGAGTGTAAATCTAGACAAGATTTTTAAAGATTATTGGGCCTTGTGTTTGTGTGCAGACTAAAGCGATGCACTTAAGCAATCATTCAGTGAGGATAAAAGTCCCATTCATTTTTATCTATCCCTTTGCATGCTCTCTGTTCATACATCTTTCTGCACTCTGCACTATAAATTAATGTTGTAATCACTCCCACATCTCATAGGTCCCTCCTGTACCTGCTACTTGTCTAGAACATGCGCTACCAGCCATATTGGTTAACGATTAACAGGAAGTTGGTCTAATGGAGATAATGAAGGAGACCTCCATAGTGTTGGTATACAAATAAAAATTTATGCAAGCTGTGTGTGAATTGGGAAACGTAAAAATATCAGTCAGAAATCATTTTTCGGTTATTGCAGTCTGAAAAGATTGAAATATACAGTTTAATTTACCAAAAATATTTAAGCTCTGAATTATGTAGTAGTGTTTGGAATGTGACCCTTGTGCTGAGGATTAAAGTTTCACGAATGAACACACGAGTTGTTAGGGTTTGTATGCAGTGGCTAATAGTTGATAAAATCAGCAGCTGATTGTCATGATGCCACAGACAATGACAAATAAGGAGATGCTCACAGCTGCTGTTTGTGGCAGTTAGTGCATAGACAGACAGAACAGAGAAAAAACCCAGAAGACTTGAAGAGAAGTGGGCTGTTACGGCCAAATCTTTATAGTTCAGTTTCAAAAACACTCCAGTATCTGAATTTGAATAAAGAGAAACTTCACATTTCACTGAGCAAAGCCTAAGACAGCAGAAAACATGAGGTCAAAATGCACAGCACTGCTACGGACTACTGCAAGGTTCAAAATCATTCCTGGTGGCGTCATCACCGTACATGTCTCATTAGACACAGTGATTTGTTAGTTTGTCATATATAATCATGATGATTGTATATTTTTGATGTTCAGTGGATGTACCTGATCTAGGCTCAGCTGTCGCATCTCAGCAACAGGAAATTACCAGTTGTTCTGGACAATTGTTTCCTGATACTTCTTTCACAACTAGCCATCTGTGCCAGGACTTTGCCGAGCAGCTGTGAAGATAGGCAGCATGAAAAACACTTGGTTCGTACCAGAAGCCGCCCATTAGACCTTAATGTCCATCTGCTTCTTCCTCTGCATGTTCAGCCCTTATTGCCGGTGTCTTCTCGTAAACATTTGCAGTGAATGGATTGTTTGCTGTTGTTGACAGTTAGTTCCCAGTGGCATGCGGTTGTTGGATTGGCTGAATGTACGGTGTTCTGGCCTGGGTCAGTTGACCAGACAGCTCATGATAGCACAGAACAGAGTTTCCATGGTAACTCATGCAGTCGAGGCGGGTAGATCAACAAATAACTTTGGCGACCATTTTATTTGATGTGCTGCACACTTGCCGTCATCACTCCAACCTTGTCGGAGGCATTTGCCAAACACGTCAGTTGTTCTTGTTTGTGTGCACACGTGTATAAATGCATCTGTCTTACCAAAGTCTTAATGACTATTCAGACCAATGTAATTTATTACATGTGGAATCGTGGTTTCAAACTCCAACTGCAGTTATGGGTAATATGCAGAGATATTACACGTTAAAAGTAACGTGTTTCTGTGATTTGATTACTTTTTTCAAGTAATGAGTAAAGTAAGGGTTAGGGTTAGGTGACGGGGCAACCTCCACCCGCCCCACTCCTGCTAAACAGGTGACAATAGATTTAAGAGCTGCTGAATCTTTGATTTTATTCATTTTCTGCTGTGTTTTACTTGCATCTATTTGAAAGAGTGAGTGTATACACAAAACATTATTTTATTTTATATACTGGAAAATGCAGACAATAGGTTTAAATGTTAAAGAATTTCTTCAAGTCAAAGACTGTTGCATATAATTACATTTTTGCTTGATGTGCAGAAAGTTCAAAGATTCAAACTAATAAAAGAAATTTTAAAAAGAGACGTTTCCATTTGATTCAGTTTTATATGATTATGCAGAAAAAGTAGAACTGGGCTGAACGGTCTGTTGTTTTATTGTGTATTCAGGTTGTGTGTCATGGTTTTGAAAATACATATATATACATATATATATATACATATATACATATATGCATATATACATACATACATATA
>NW_024583185.1:141140-150582 GCF_018398535.1 Haplochromis burtoni | reverse complement strand
ATCCAGGTCTTTATGTCTTTAAGACATTCCTGCAGTTTAACTCATTGGTGTGTGTTATCTGGCTTCATGGACAGATAGAGCTGGGTGTCATCAGCATAGCAGTGTAAATGTATGCTATGTCTTCTAATGATGCTGCCTAAGGGAAGCATGTATAATGTAAACAGAATTGGTCCTAGCACTGATAAATATTGTTTTGTGTTCTTCTTTACAGCCTACAGGTCAGCTGTAGCACAGACTTCAGGCTTCCGTGGATGAAGAGTTTAACGCGGCACCCCTCTAGATGAATTCTGCCTACACATCCAATTTATTTATTAACTCTGTGAAAGTGGAAGATTTCACCACAGAATAAGAGAGAGAGAGGGCAACTATCACACAGGAAAGAATGAAAAGAGCTGAAAGCACCACATTAGATCTGATGAGGTTGGTCACAGGAGACTTTATATGCTCTTTAATTCAGTCTGATTGTGTTCCCACTGTGGTCAAATACACATCGTGGTCAAACGTTTCCAACTACTCATCATGGTGATGAATGTCATGTAATCGACTCTGCGTACTTTTCTTTTTTGAGGTGAAATAATTGTCCAGCATACACCTTTAGTGAGTGAAAAACGAGAGTTTGAGTTTAGTTTGGATTTCTTGTAACACTCACAGGGTCACATGTTTATATACAGGCACAAAAATACAATATTTAGCGAAAGTGGAAATCTTTGGTTGGTAAAGATGATGTTAAAGATGTAGGTTATCACCTCAGGGGTGGTCCTGAGAGCCTTTTACTGTAATCATGTGGGTCATTAATGGACATGAGCCAAGGCATTATTACAGTCACAGGAGCCAGGGTATGACTGGGGGTTGAAATCCCTGCATTTTAGGCCACTGATAGCTGTTGTCGTGAGCCACCCCCTCTGTTCAGTGAAGCTCTTCCAGTTTCTCTTCTTTTCTTTAAGTGTATACGTCCTGGAGAGCTGGCACTCTCTTTAGGTTGTGCCATGCATCCATGGAGAGGCTCTCTGAGGACCCAGGAGACAAAGGAAAAGTTTCAAAACGCCCACAGGAACACAGAGAAAGAGCTAAACTGGGTCAACTATAACCAGGGACACAAAAAACTGTCACTGGGCAGAGTTATACTACCCTTTGAATCAATAATAACAGCATCAGCAGTTACAGCCCTGCCCCGGCTTGTGCTCCGCAGCCTGTGGCAGACTGCTGGTGTGTCCTCAAGTTGCAGATCCAAGCAAACCTCTTCCCACACTGGTTGCAGCTGAAGGGTTTCTCCCCCGTGTGAACCCTTTGGTGCTTTTTCAGGTTTCCAGCCTCAGAGAAGTGCTTCCCACAAGTGTCACAGCGGAAAGGCTTCTCGCCTGTGTGCACTCTCTTGTGGACCTCTAGATTGGACAGGCCAGAGAAAGCTTTTCCGCAGGCTCCACATACGTAACTCTTCCTGCGGCGCTCTGTGGGCAAAGTGCATGCAGCACGATTTTTATTAAGGTTAGTGAGGAGAGTTGTCCGATGCTGTGGGGCGATGGCCACCTCAGTGCTGGCCAGCGGTGCTACAGCTCCCCGGACTGATAGAGAGGACTGTGGAGCCCCAGCTGTCTTGGTTTTACTTGTTTTACTGACAGCACCTGTGCTGGAGGACGGTGTGATTCGTGAGGGAGGGACGGTGCTTTCCTGTTGAGAGTAAGTGTTGCCATTTTGAAGCTGCTGCACTTGAGCCTGTGCTGGTGTTCTCCTCCAGGAAGGCTGGGAAGATCCTGGATCCTGCATTCTCAAAGACGTGGGTGCAGAAGTCCCTGAGGAACCAGAGAAAACAAGGAATCAGCTGTCACTAAACTCGGAGCCAGGCAGTTATATGTGATGGTTGCTTTTCCAAGATGAGCGCTATTAATTCTCTATAGGCTCGTCTTGTTCGTGTATTTACTCATTTCTCTTAATGGTATTTCTGTGTAACACAAGTAAATATAAATATATATTAAAAATAAAAGCACCAATGGCTGCACCAGTAAAAACATACAAGGAAAAACAACAAATTCATACAGCAGAAACACGCAAATCAACAACGAGAGGAGCTAAAACAAGTGTGCGCACGCACACAAAGGTTGTTGATCCCTCAGTTTGAACTTCATGTTGCGACTAAACGGCTGGCCATCCTCTCCTCCTCCATCACCGTGTGGTATGCTGGAGCTGCTGAGAAGGTGATTGGCTGCAGACTCCCATCTCTGCAGGACCTGTACACCTCCAGGACACTGGGGCGTGCAGCTCGGATCTCAGCTGACCCTTCTCCCCCTGGACACAGTCTGTTTGACCTGCTCCCCTCAGGCAGGAAGCTCCGGTCCATTCGCACCAGAACCTCTCGCCATAAGAACATTTTCTTCCCCTCTGCTGTTGGACACATGAACAATAACCATATGACTGTCCCCGCCACTAACACATGACCCTACGCTGTGTCACTGCATCATTCCATGTTTGGCACTGATCACCACCTGCACTCATGTGTATATCTATCTACTGTTTATTTAAGCGTTATCTGACAGTATGTTTGCACTAAGTACCGCAGCAATTTTCCTAATGTTGTAAACCTGCTCAACATTTGGCAATAAAACCCTTTCTGACTCTGATTTGTTAAACTCAGCGTCCTACTCACTGCACTCACTCTGCTGGTCCACAGACTGTGACATTAGCATCTTCAGACCCTAAAGCATGCAATAGTACAATAGAGACTTTTCATCACCAGTATCTTTTTGTCAGGCTTCAGCAATAACAGCTGCCACAATGAGCTCAGTGTGTAAAGGAAAGCTTAACTAACAATAAAAATAATACATTTCATTTGAAAGCGCCTTTCAGAACACTCAAGGACACTGTACACAGCAGAATAATAAAAGCAACATAAAAGCCAGCAGTTTACACAATCATAAAAGCAAAAGACATAAAACAAATTTAAAATAGCAGAGTGGAGAGGTTATGTGGGATAAGCTGTTTTGAACGGGTTTTGAGTTGGGACCTAAAGAGAGAGAAGGAGGTGATATTTCTTAAATCAGGAGGTCAGGAATTCCAGAGTGGAGCAGCTGAAAGCTCCCCATGGTGGCCAAACAGGGGGAGGGGACGGAGAGAGAAAGGGAAGAAGAAGATCTGAGACACCGAGATGGGGCGGTGATCTGAACCAGATCAGGAGAGATGATGAATAGCCTTAAATGTGTACAAGAGTATTTTGAAATTGATACGATATTTGACCAGGAGCCAGTGAAGCTGCTGCAGGACAGGAGTGATGTGGTGGACAGAAGGGGTCCTGGTGATGATACGGGCAGCATTTCTGGGCGCGTTGAAGCTTGTGGACGAATGTTTGAGTAAGACCATAAAGAAGTGAATTACAGTAATCGATCCAGGAAGTAACAAGGATGTGGACAAGAATGGCAGCAGCATGTGGGGTGAGAAAAGGACGGAGACGATTAATGTTGCGCAATTGAAAATATGCAGACCGAGTGACGTTATTAATGTGTGAATCGAAAAGTACTGTCGAGGATGAGACCCAAGCTTTTCACAGAGGAAGAAACGAAGACTGGCGAGTTATTGATAGTAACAGAGAAGCTGTTGGTTCTGCATAATGTAGATTTAGTGCCGACCAAGAGGAGCTCGGATTTGTTACTGTTGAGTTTGAGAAAATTAGAAGAGAACCATGAATTTAGTTCAGCTAAACAGAGGGTGAGGGAGGATGGGGGAAGAGCAGAGTCAGGTTTAGTGGACAGATACAGCTGGGTGTCATCGGCATAACAGTGAAACTGGATGTTGTATTTATGTCCGAGCGGAAGAAGGTAGATAATGACAAGAAGGGGCCCAGGACAGATCCCTGGGGCACGCCAGTGGTCAGAGGAAAGGGCTGAGAAGTAAAGGATTTGAGTTGAATAAACTGAGTGTGATCAGACAGGTACGATTTAAACCAGGCTAGTGGAGTATGGGAGAGACCGATGGAGGCTAGCCTACTGAGGAGAACAGAGTGAGAAATAGTGTCGAAAGCAGTGCTCAGATCGAGGAGAATAAGAATGGAGAGTAGACCAGAGTCAGCTGCCATAAGAAGATCATTGGTTAATTTTATAAGTGCTGTTTCAATGCTGCGAGACTGGAACTGTTCACAGAGATTATTATTAGTTAAATGTGAGTGCAGTTGTGTGGCTCAAGAATGAGTCCAGCACACAATCACCCGTCTGCTGTCGACCTGTCTGCTATCACTTTGATGACCACTCCGACGTGGCACCAGTGGAAGCTTTGACAGCACACACTACTGGTTTTAAGTACGTTGATGGAACATCAATAAAGTGATCCAAATATCTGAAGGTGTACACAGGCAGGGCAAAACAACAGCATTAAGAGGCCGTACTGAGGAAAGCAGACAAAGTGTTACCCTGTGATGCAGACGGCCGGCCTGCAGAGGAGAAACTCTGCCCTCCGCTCGGCTTCAACGCCGAGGACGTCGAGGTCTGTGGGGGATCGAGCACTTGCCAAGGCTGTCGACGAGTGTCTATGATAACAACTCTATCCTGGTCACGTTCAGTTGACTTGTTAGGAACAAATGCACATGAAGAGCCACCAGGAGCTGACACAGGGTCATTATCAGGGGCCCAGCGGGTGAAGAAGGTTTCCAGTTCAAAGAGAGAGTAGTCACAGCTCGTGGGGTTGTTGCTGCATCGCTGCTGCTGCTGCTTGGTTGGGTTGGCTGGCATGTTGGTGTCTGGTACCCTCAGCTGGGCCGCCACAATGCTGCTGATATCTTCTGATTCTGCAGGGGTCCTTTGAGGTACTGCAACCTGGAAGGAGAGCAGAAGAAGGACCAAGCTTCATGACACAGGCTTACAGGACTGGGTTGAAAGTTTGAAACTAACAGAAGTTTGCTCATCCTTTTCTTACGAGAATGTACAGAGAATTATAGTTTCTGTACAAATGTAACAGAAAATGTAACAGAAGCCACAAACTAATCTGTGTACGTGCTCCACTGACAGAAGAGCTGCCACAACAGTCACAGTGTGGTTACTTTAGTAGTCAGAAGGTATAGGCTGAGTCGCGTGTCCTCTAATTAGAGCGAAAGGGCCGTCTGTGTATGATGACGATGCCACAGACAGCACACTTTTATTTTTCACTCAGTGTTACACTGGACTGCTTTGGTTAGAGAAAAAAAGATGAGGTCATGAAGATCCCTACAGGAAAATTCATTTCTATATCTATATCATAAACCATAACGCAGTGACAGCGGAGTCCAGCTATCAGCCAGCTCTGTGGTCAATGGTACACTGACCAGAGGATTAAGCTGGAATGTTTCTGATGGGGGAGATGTTGGAGCACCCAGAGCATAGGGAGCCCTGCCCTGGTCCAGGTTGGAACCAAGGACCTGGTAGACGTTTCTTCCTCAGACAAAGGGAGATTCTCAGACATAGACTTCAGGAAAATGTAGCTGCTTCTTCCTTTTAAAAGGAGTCAGGGGGTTTTGCCATTTGATTACAATGAGTCCTGGAAACTTTCCATTACAGGTCCTGGTGGGAAATATCTAGAAAATACTGCAATTCAATTTAACTTGTGTTTACGATAACATGGCACTAGTTCAGGACTTTAACAGTGCTAAATTTATTGAAAATTGCTGCACCTATTTCCATTTCCCAGTTTAGCACAGTTTGTACAAGTCTGATGATGCTGAAGTATTTAGTACAATATTTGGTATGAGCACATTTATGTTCCTCTTTTTCTGTCATTTCTATATAGTCTTCAGGAAAAGTTCTCCAGGCTTCTTGAAGGACATCCATAGCTCTTCTTTGGATGTTTCTGCCTTTTGTTCTGTAAAAGATTATCCCAAACTGCTTCAGTGATGTTGAGGTCTGGGCTATGGGGAGGTCCATCCACGACTGACAGCGTTGTGTTTTTCTATCCAGATATGCTTTTACTTCACATATTTGGGATCACTGCCATGCTGAAAAATGAAGCTACTGTCCATCAGATGCTCTTCAGATGCAACTGCATGGTTGGTCTGAATTTTATGGTACTTTTCTGTCTTTATAATTACACCAATTTGACAAGATCCCAACACCAGTGGTTGAAATTTAGCCATACCACGCCAGAAGCCCTACCGTGTTTTACAGATGGCTGTAGACCCTCACTGTTGTACCTCTGTCCTGACCTGCTCCATAGTGACATCCATTTGATCTTAAAGGTTTAAGTAGCATGTAAAAGTCATCACTTCATCAGACCTGTTTGACTGATTTTCAGTCCAGTTCCTGTTTAATGTTCACACTTGATCCTTTTCTCTGGCTTCTTTACAGCCACTGAAACCTTTTCTGGTGAGGCTTTAGTGACCAGTCATTGGTCAGCTGCAGGTCCAGATGCATCTCTCCGGTCCCGTGTTTCTTACTGACATGGCTTTGAGATACTGTTGGTCTGCTGCAGTTTTTTAGGTTTGGAACTTCCTCTCTCGTCATCCACACTTTGCAAAATTACTGGCTAAAAGATCTTTGAGAATTTTCTTGACACAACAAAAATATATTACGCCTGTGAAACTGTCATCTTTGACATTTGTTTGGTTTTAGTGACAGCCTCCCTTTACAATTGGTTGACTATTGTGTGTAGATGTAACCCTGGTTCATGCCTGAATGATTCACAGGTCAGAGTTCAGTCGCATAACAAACACAGATGAAAGCTGTCCTGTACAGGACAGGACCAAAGATGACTGAAAACTGCAAAATCCATTTACTTTTGGAGTTCAGAGTATTGCAGTGTTTTGAGTAAACTAGTATGTATGCATGCAGTTCTGTTTGTTTGACTGTAGGTCACTGTAAACCATCTGAACCAACTACAGCACACAGAACAGGGGCTGAAGGTTTATGGTGAGGGTGATATTTCTGTCTGTGTCCAAACACAAACAAGTCAAGATATGGTTGATAATAAAAACCACAGTTTTTAGATTTCCTTTACTGGTTTACAGTGTAAATCATTGATACGTGTGGGTGGAGGCACTCCGAAGCCTGAACAAGTGAGAAGGGTTGTGTCAGGAAGGTCATCCAGCTTAAAACCTTCACCACATCAAACATGAAGACGGAGATGAAAGTGTGAAGACAGGCAGCAAGTCAGAGGGAACAGCAGGAGTGTGGAGGTGTGAGGTCTATGAGTATAAAGGGAGAGACGGCCTGAACTGTGGTACTGTGTGTGGGAGGAGCTACAGGTGGGCTTGAGCTGGGGGTGGGATTACATCAGGGACCTGCAGCGCTGATGGACAGGCGATGAGGTCAGGTAGGAGTCTCTGTGGACTGTGATGTTTGCAGATGAGGGAGCGGGTGGAGGAGAGCCTGGAGAGTAGAGGAATGAAAGTCAGCAGAAAGGTGTGTGTGAATGAGACCAGAGGAAAGGTGAACATGTAAGGAGCAGAGACAGTGAAGGAGGATGAGTTTAAATACCTGGGACCATCCAGAGAGAGCTGCAGGCAGGGTGGAGTGGGTGGAGAAGAGTGTCAGAAGGATAGCTGCGAGAGTGAACGGGAAGGTTTTAGAAGATGGCAGTGAGAGCTGCTGTGATGTATGATGTGGAGACGGTGGCACTGACACAAAGACAGGACGCAGAGCTGAAGATGCTCAGGTGTTCACTGCGAGTGAGCGGGATGGACAGGACTAGAGGCTGGGATGGTTCGCACATGTGCAGAGCAGGGAGGGTGGATGTACTGGACATAGGATGATGAAGATGGAGCGGGAAAGAGGAAGACCTCAGAGGAGGTTCATGGATGTAGTGAAGGAGGAGATGCAGGGCGATGCTGGGATAGGGTGAGGCTGATGATGCTGTGGAGACATCAGCGATGTGTTTGCAGAGGGTGGTTACTGGGACTATAATTAACTGGACAACAGTGCCAATCCCCAAGAACCATTACAGCCTCTGCTCCATGCTTAGAAGGGGAGATTTTGTGTGTCCACCTTATTTCTGCCTCACAAAGACATGACGGCTTCAATCAAACATCACATTTGGAGTCATCATTCCTAATTATCGATTTCAACTTGTCCAGTACGTTGTTCTCTCCATTTCTCACCATCAGTACTGGTTTCCTTGAAGCACTTCCACTATGAAGGCCTGACTCACAGTGTTTTCCCATCAGATGTTACTGGAACACCACCGAGTCCTTGGTTCAGGTATGTGGATGACACCTGGGTGAAAATCAGATCTCAGAATCCCAGGTTCTAGTTCGATGTTTCAGGTAGTGTGTAATGTTTAGCTTACCCCAGTTTAGGTGTTTGTTAGTTTCTCTCTCTTTGTTTTTGTTTGTACTTTTGCTCAGCCAAATAACGGCTTGTGTTTCGTTCATCACCTCACTCTGCCTCCATCATGTTTTTGGGTCTCACTCCACGCCGTCTGCTTCACCTTCAGACGTGACAACCTGGGCCTCACAGAGTTTCTGTCTGATTTTTCAAAGTTTTTATCTGATTTAGTGCTCAGCTCAGATAAAATAATTATTGTGGGTGATTTTAACATCCATGTAGATGCTAAAAATAACAGCCTCAACATGGCATTTAATCTGTTATTAGTAGGGGTGGGTTAAAAAATCGATTTTAGTTTGAATAAAGCGACATCAATTCAATAAATCCTGAACCGATTTTTAAATATAAATGTATTTTTCCAGAAATGCCAGAATCTCAGCTTAAAGCTCACAAAACTATTTGAACAACCGCCGAACAGCTAAAACAGGAAATGAGAGCAGGTACATGGATTTCATTCACCGTGGATCGTTCACCCGGCAGCACGTACACGGACAACCTGTCAGGGCTGAAAATTTCACAGATTCTGATGCTGCAGGTTGAGTAACTCCGACTAAAACTGACTGAACCAGCAGCAAAAGGAGATCCAAACTACACTTCATGTTTGATAAGCATCGTCATCTCGGACCTTTGCTGTTTTGCTTCCACCACGATAAAATCACACTTCCTGCACAGCTCTCTCTCTCTCTGTACTTCAAGAACAGTTTCCCGTCTCAAATCTGTTTCTGCATTACTCTCTGCTTATTAAGCATCAGCCTACTGTTCTATTCAGTGCTGTTGGCCCCTGTTTTTTTCTCAACAATGACATCTGACATCAAAACCTCATTTCTGCAGTTTAAGATCGAAGAAATAGAAACTTTACACTCAGCTGTGTCTGTAATCAAACCTCTATAACTTTGCTCTGCTTCACTTCAGCAGCATCAGGTGATGTTTATACAGAGATGGGCAGTAACGCGTTACTGTAATCCGATTACTTTTTTCAAGTAACGAGTAAAGTAAGGGATTACTATTGCAAAAAAGGTAATTAGATTACTGTTACTTTCCCGTAGGAACGCTGCGTTACTGTGTTACTAAAACCGTGATTTTTTTGGGAGAATGTCTCACGACAGTGACG
Source organism: Haplochromis burtoni (assembly GCF_018398535.1). Classification (NCBI taxonomy): domain Eukaryota; kingdom Metazoa; phylum Chordata; class Actinopteri; order Cichliformes; family Cichlidae; genus Haplochromis; species Haplochromis burtoni. The sequence continues at coordinate 141,201 of NW_024583185.1, read as the reverse complement.
TAAGCGAGTGCGACGTTAGTGACAACAGCTGTGTGCAGATCAACAATGGATCACATATCGA
>NW_024583185.1:87809-118948 GCF_018398535.1 Haplochromis burtoni | reverse complement strand
GGGAGGAAGAGAGAGAGAGAGGAGAGGAGAGAGAGGAGAGAGAGAGAGGAGAGAGAGAGGAGAGAGAGCGAGAGAGAGGAGAGGAGAGAGAGAGAGAGAGAGAGAGAGGGAGAGGAGAGAGAGAGAGAGAGAGAGAGAGAGAGAGAGAGAGAGGGAGAGAGAGAGAGAGAGGAGAGAGAGAGAGAGAGAGAGAGAGAGGAGAGAGAGAGAGAGAGAGACAGAGAGAGAGAGAGAGAGAGAGAGAGAGAGAGAAGAGAGAGAGAGAGGGAGAGATCTCTCTCTCTCTCTCTCTCTCTCTCTCTCTCTCTCTCTGTCTCTGTCTGTCTGTCTCTCTCTCTGTCTCTCTCTCTCTCTCTCTCTCTCTCTCTCTCTCTCTCTCTCTCTCTCTCTCTCTCTCTCTCTCTCCCTCTCTCTCTCTCTCTCTCTGTCTCTCTCTCTCTCTCTGTCTCTCTCTCTCCCTCTGTCTCTCTCTCCCTCTCCCTCTCCCTCCCTCTCTCTCTCTCCAACAACAGTTTCCCGTCTAAAAATCTGTTTTCTGCATTATTCGCTTGTTTGTTACGCACAAGTCTACCGTTGTTTACAGCCTGTCGGACGCTGTTTTTTTTCCTTTTACTTACTTCCGAAAAGAAAACATAATTTCTGCCGTTCAATACTGAACAAATGTAAACTTTTTAAAATTATGCAAAACTGCAAAACGCTGTGTCTCTAAAACCTCTGTAACTTTGCTCTGTTTCACTTCAGCAGCATCAGGTAACGTTCATGTGTTGATTCATGGTCTTCTTTCATTTTTGATCTACTGCAGAATATTTTTATAAAATCCAGGCCAGGAAATTCTCCTTCATGTTTTTCTGTGTTTTATCCTCAGTTACTTTGACACAAAGGCCTCTGCTGTGATGCTCACACCTTTGATAAAGTCTCACAAGTGTCAGCTTTCTTTTTATAGATATAAAAATATGGAAATGTAGTGATGCATGATCTGAATTATAATATTTCTGACTGTCTGAGGCAAAATTTCCCCGACTCAAATCGAATTGAATGGAATCGTGGATCGAATCGATTCTAGAAATCAGTGACGATACCCAGCCTAGTATGCAGTACAACAGCCGAGGACGCCTTCATGCAGGTGTCAAGGGTTACATCTGAAGCTTTATTTATCATTTATCAGCTGTAATGTTTCTGCAGGGTCTGGAAACAAACAACCCACGCATTTGAGGTAAAGGACAACATTTTATTCCTTAATGAAATGATGCATGCAGAAAGTGGAAACCTACCAAAGTGAGCAATGCTCTGACGCTAACGTGAGCTACAAACAAATGTAGACTCGGTAACTAAAATACTTTGCAATTCAAACAAAGCCATTTCAGATCAATTCCAACCCAACAGTGTGTGACAAACATCACTGTTACTAACTGCTAGGTTAGCAGTGTTCATGCTTAGCACAGTCTCCCTCCCAAAGGTTAAAACAGCCAGTCTGTAAATGTGACTGGACACATTTTAATGTAACAGCTAATGTAAACGTGCTTTTGTGGGCCACAAACCTTTGACAGCAGGTCACTACGTGCACTGACGGCAGCACGGCTTCAGGTCTCGTCACACATCGTATTCCTCTGTGCCACAGTGAGGGCGAGTCACGTCGTTGCACTGGCTGACGCGCTCGTTCACTACCGAGAGCGCGCTGCAGTTTGTCCCCTGGTACAGTAGTGATACACACATTAATCTGCTGTCTGCACATCTCACTGATCAAACTAATGCAGCTTCATCCACAGCAGCACAGGTAAAGGTAGCACAGTGCTGAGCCTTTGAACAACATGTGCTCTTAACCCGGGTGTAGGGCTGTGCGATATGACCAAAATCCCATATCACAACCATATATATCACAAAATAGTGAATTTGCTGTAAATTCTGTGAATCTCGGCCGACTCGACGTGCGTGAAGTGTTTTCAGCTGGGCGTCGTGTACCTGCAGTCGAGTGTTTAGACCGATGCATTAAACAGCCCGCAGAGTGTGGAGTCTAAGGTTTATTTGGAGCACCTGACGGCTCTTTTTGCTTCTCGTCCGTAAACTCTCTCCGTACTCTGTCAGGGGATTCTTGTGTAGGTGTTACGGCCCTGGCCATAATGTGTCGTGGTGGCTGTTTTTTGTTCTGCCTGTCTGTGTCTTTAAGAGTCTCTGCAGGTCCCTGATTGGAGACGCTGACGGCTGCTGATTGGTCCCCTGATCATGTGGCTGCTTTGAAAATCTGTCACCAGCAGCTGACAGCAGCCAGTGTTGCCAACTCGCTAAATATAGCGACAGGTCGCTATATTTAGCGAGTTTTCAGACCCCTTAGCGACATTTTTTCTAAAAAGCAACTAGCGACAAATCTGGCGACTTTTTCTGGTGTTACTGGAGACTTATTTATGACGACTTTTTGACGTGAAAACGCGTATCGCTCTTTTTCTCAACAAGCAGCGGTGCTGCCGTGGACACCTCACCCGTGCCAAAGCGCTCACAGGCGGAGGATAGTCCTCCCCCGCTGCTATCAGGGCAGGAGACGTTCACACCTGTGCATCCAAACGGCAAATGAATCGCGTATGAGCGAAGCCGCTGCTCCGCACTGACTGTAACGCAGTCAGTTCTTCTTTTACTGTTGTGCTGTTTTGTGGATCACAAGGTTTAAAACTACTTAAAAACACACACACACACACAGTAAGTCCACCAGAGCGCCTGTTTCGGGTCACTTTTGCTGGTCCAAGCCCGGGTAAAGGAGCAGGGTTGGAATTGTGACATTAAAAAACAATAATTGCTAAAAGAAATTTAATTTGTAGTTCTAAATAAACTCTAAATGCATTTAGGACGTTTTTTGCTCACTTTATGTCTCTTCCACGATGTTATTTCTCTCTCCAACAACGTAGGTTACAATTACATTAGCATGACCAATTATGCAAATTAGGCGATGACATCATTTAGCGACTTCTAGCGACTTTTAGGACAGCCAATAGCGATTTTCCTTACTGAGGAGTTGGCAACACTGACAGCAGCAGCAGACCCATCCTTGGCCTCCAGACCCTGTGTTACTCGCGTGTGTGCTCCTGAGGATTGCTTTGCTTCTGTATGTAGTGTGTAGTTTAGAGTCACGTGTAAATAGTCACTGAAGCCAAAGGGTGAGCTGCCTTGTTATTTTCTGTATTATTTTCTCCTGCTTATTCAGTTGGGGGTAGCATTTGTCTTTGGTTTGTTCTTTTTATCGCGTAGGGTTCAGGTAGCACCCCCTTGACTGGTTTTGTTTGTTATTTTGGCCTTTGTTCAGCCCGGAGTCACGCTTCAGTTTAGGCACAATAAACCACTTTCACATCTAAATCGGCTGTGGTGTGGTTTTGGGGACCAGGGCGGGGTCACTCTTCTTTCAGCTTATGCTACGTTCCTGTACCCCTCGACAGGGGCGTAACAGTAGGTGGTAGAAGAGGTTTGTCATGTTTGAGTCTGAGACCAGTTTGCACCATGATTGTTCTGGTCCGTGTCAGACTCTTCATAACCAAACCACGTCCGTGCTACAGAGGTGGCCCCTCGGTTACCAATAAGGTCCTCGATTTGTTTGGACTGGTCCTTCTGTTTGTCATCATTTCAGTTTATTTTGAAAAATCTCAACAGGATCGTAAGCCTTATTGTGAAAGGTTTATGTGGAAAATAAACAAGTGGACGGCGGAGCCTCATGCTGGGTTTACCGTCGTTGTTGCTAACGACAACATGTAAAAACAGGCGCTTGTCCGTCCGTAGTGTGGTTATATTAAATATAAGAGAAACAGAGAACGTTAAGAAATGAATGTAGCCACTACAGCGACCATCAGGACCATGATATTGCTGTAAACAGTTTATTGTGTGACACCATGAAACAAACGACAGCGTAAAATGAAACGACGTTTTTATATCGCCATCAGAGACATAGCGTCCTGTCTTACAGCCCTGCCTGGGTGCTGATTTTGGTTCTACGACTGGAGATGTAACTTCAACCTTTTCTATTCAGCCTCCTGAAAATGTTTCAAGCATCTTTTTGTAAACTACGATTTGTTTTATCATAAAGTTATTATTTTAGACGCCATGAAACAAAATGCTATGTTGACGTGTGTTTTTACAAATCATACATCTATAACACCACAGCTTCTGGCTTACAGACGACGCCTGCACGAGGGCATACACAAACCAGCAGAGCGAGAACTAGGACACTGGACCTGACCAATCAGAGGAGGCCTGGCTGCCTGCTTTTACAGAAACACACACAGATGTGGAAGCAAACAGAGCTTCACTCTGCTTTACAGCTCTGCTGTAACGGCTAGCTGACACACTGCCCTGATTCCAATGTTGAGTATCATGTGGGAGGAGTGTAAATTTCACTCGTGTAAAAACAACGACTGTAGTCGCCACAGATTTACTTTCCATTCTGTCCAGCACAAAGCGGCCTTCCAGTGTCTCTGCACCTTTCACACAAATGCAGCTCATTTACACTCCCAGGTCTCTGCGTTGTAAATGTCAGCGTGGCTCTTTTGTTGGTGTGTTTTCAGGTTTCTTATCCAGGCAAATCCCCTGCCACACACCCCACAGGTGTACGGTTTCTCCCCAGTGTGGACTCTCTGGTGTTTTCTCAGGTTCCCGGCCTCTGAGAACATCTTCCCGCATGTGGAGCAGCTGAAAGGCTTCTCCCCTGTGTGGACACGCTGGTGTATCTCCACTTTCTTGGGCCGGTTAAAAGCTTTGCCGCAGTAGCTGCAGGCAAACAGTCTTTCCCTGCCAGTGCGCGGGAACGCTTTGCTGCCGTCAGTGAAGGGCCGGGGCAAGGAAAACACGTTGTCATAGCGACTCCAGCCATTAACACCGGAAGAAGTTGATGGCAAATCGACGGCCGCCATCGAGTACGAACACGACGGACTCGTTCCTTCCACGTCAACATTTGAGGGCTCGTCAAAAAACTCCCCGACCAACGAGTGACCGGTTTTATCGATGTCACACAAGACGTCAAACTTTGAGTCGCTGCTGCCATCGTCGACGTACCGGTGTGGGATCGCCACTTCCTGCAGCGAGTCTCTGCCTTCAACAGAAGCAGTGAGTTCACACTTAAGAGGAGAGGAGCCACTGACCTCCACTCCTCTGCTGCCGGTAAGCTTCGTCCTGCACGCCTGGCTCTGCGACTGGGATCGAGTAGACACGGACTGGGCGTCCTGGTCCTCGGGGCCAGGCATCTGACCTTCAGCTCCATGAGGGACACACTCCATCAGCCCTTCAAACAGAGAAAGAAAACTCAGTTTACCATTACACTCAATTAGTAGAGCACTATTCTATAATGCTAACTGCTATTTAAGTACTGGCTGTAACACGTGTGGATACGCAGCTCTGCACACTCTCAGGGAAAACAGGGAGACGACTTTCAGAGTCACAGATGTAGAACGAGGCACAACAACGTTTCTCCAAAGTCTCTAACAGATACCGTTGGCTGCTGCCGTCACAGAGTCGCCACGGAAGCTTTCTGTCGGATGGCCTTCCTCACCGGGTCAAAGAAAGAACCAGCAATCATTCCCTTTGTGAGTGACTCCATTAACCACCACACTGTGAAACCTCCTCTGAGGTCTCTAATATGTTAAATAGATTCTTGTATGAAAATATTTTAGCAGATCTGCACAGAGTCTGACTGGCAGCATATTGATTGTTGGGCGGTCACACCGCCGATCGTTACTGAAGCAGCGTGGGCTCAAACCTGACAGAGGAGCCTGGAGAACCCACATCGATATCTGAGCTTACAGCCTAAGACCAGAAACTACTGCTGTTTGAGCTCTCTGCAGTTTCACAACACGACACATCAAATCTCAGAAATAAGAGACGACTTTCTTACCACGACGGTCTAAGCAGGATATAAAATATGCAAGGAAATGTCCACCGACTCTCACATGTCAACTTTACCTGCCCCTGCTCATCATCACACTCGGTGTGGGAGGAGTCACAGCTGTTATGAAGCAACATGGCTGTAACCGCGTGTCCTGTTTGGCTTTGCATTGTTTTAATGTTTTTAATATACGAGCTGTTCTACAGTGTTTTAACTCTTTCATGGTCAAACATGTTTCATATCCAAACAAACAGCTTTAGAGAATATGAAACCCTGCTGTGCTCCGTTCTACCTGCAGCACTCATGTCCTGAAATATGTGAACCTCTCTGTTGTAGAAATTACAAAAACTCCTCAATGCATCGTTTTTGCTTGGATGCATTTGATGCAGAGCGCAGCTTGTAAGCACGCTGCTTAGAGCTCCAGTTTACATTTGTGCCTAAAAGCAGACCTGCTGTAGGAGCGTACAACAACACGCAACCGCACAGCAAACCTGAGAGCAGCCACACGCTCGCTCTGTGTGAGGCTAACACGCACACTCTGATCTGATGCAGCAGATCTGACTCTGTCGCCGCTCTTTGTTCCTCCTCTTCATGTAAAACTCCTCCAGGAGGACAGAGTACCGTCTTCATGTCTGAGTTTAGGCTGTACGAGTACAGTCAGAGCTACAAATGTGTACGATGTGAGCCTACCTACTCTACAAATGTAAAGCTTTGCCTTCTGAGGACTCGAGTGCTTCAATCCAAACACAAATGTGACCAAGAAACTATTTTATTGACACCTACATCCTAACCTGAATACTGTCTGTGCACACCAGCGTCTAAACCTACAGGTCACACCTGTCACTCACTAACACACTTATTTACTCATTTAGGACGTTTTCTTTAAAAAGTATCATTTTAATGACACATAAAAGGGTTGAGTTGTACAGATGTTGCACAGATGTTGTATCCAGTTAAATGACAGTGGTGATTTGTTCACCATGACAGACCTGTGTGCCGTCTCTTTGGGTGGGTTAGTATTGTTATTATCTGATCACAGTCACTCTGAGTGCTCTCCCAGTGGAATCCCCACACGCTCAGCTGTGTCTGTGTTGGGACCACTCACAGCATTAACCACACATGCTTTATGTCCACGGTCAACTTCAGAATTACCAACTAACCTAACATGCATGTGTGTGGACTGTGGGAGGAGCAAACCCACAGAAAAAAGCCGAGCCTTGTTCCTCTGAGGCGACGCCTCCAACCACGTGCGGTTTAAACTACGACCGATTTGATCGAAGGTGTTAAGATTTTTAAACTGCAGCACGGCATGTTGCGTGGAAATGTCCCAGTGTCAGTACTCGTCCACTCAGCAGCCTTAGTGTTTCTGTCTGTACTCACCATCATCTCCTATAAGTGACGTACTCTGCTCCGCTTCATCTCGAGACGTGGCTGCCTGCACCTTCTCCTCTTTCACCAGCACTGCCTCCGGCTCCACCAGCTCCACATCTGGAGACTGCACAGCAACAGGGAATCGTCTCTCAGTCAGCCAATAGCAGCTTCACACAGCAGCGTGCACATACGCTAACCTGTGATGATGTGCCTACCTTACTGTGCATGCTTTCAGACAGGATCAGTTCACCGGTTGCGTCTCCGCTGGGCCACAGAAGCACCTCCCTCTGCTGGTCAAACACGTCACCTACACGACAGAAAAGCAGCTGTCTTCAAATGCCGATGTTATTCTCATGTTTGGCTCACATATTACACTATTGTAAGTGAACGCTAACACGGCTCTGTGTCAGTGTAAATAGATCCCGCCCCTCCGTCTCTATAGGGCAGTAATGGCAGAGCCCACCTGTGTATTTTAACCATGATGTGGGTGTGACGGTGTGTTTGACAGGCACAAGTTACTTATTTTACTGTGTTCAGCTGTATCAGCATTTTACCAGAGAAACTTTATTTTATTCAATATTTCAATGTTACAGTTGAAGTATTTTGAGAACATGCATTCATAATATCCATCTTCCTGTTTCCCCATCATCCCTGTTATTAACCTCTGTCTCTCTTCCACAGCATGTCTTTATCCTGTCGCAGCAGATGGCTCCGCCCCTCCCTGAGCCTGGTTCTGTTGGAGGTTTCTTCCTGTTTAAAGGGAGTTTTTCCTTCCCACTGTCGCCAAAGTGCTGCTCATAGGGGGTCACATGATTGTTGGGTTTTTCTCTGCATCTACTGTACAATATAAAGCTCTTTGAGGCGACTGTTGTTGTGATTTGGCACTGTGTAAATAAAACTGAATTAGAAAACAAACAAAAAAAAGAGTCTTATTATGTAATACTATGTTTTTTTGCTAAACATTTGATTCAGTTTGATTTTGTCTAAAATGTGATGTGTACATTGCTGGGGATTTTTGTGCACGTGCCATGCATTCACACTCAAACATCAGCTGGCGTTCTGCATAAATCACGTGTTTGATTATTCCTGCCATTTAAACTTCGTACACTTCCTGATCCAAGTGAAAGTGTTGAGCTGTTCCTCTCCATCTCAAACACACTTTCAGATGCTAACCTGCAGCACGGCCAACACTATGTGATTAATAAAGTGTCACATTGTGATATAATGGCATTTACATTCTCTAATGCACAGAACGATGACACAAACGCGTCAGCCTCAGAGGCAGATTTATTTCAAAGGATCTACGTCAACGTTCTCCTGACGGCACTTCGCATGACACGCACAACCGTGGAAACAACAAAGCCCTGTTTAACCACCTGAGGCAAAAAGACAGCATGGAGTGCAGGCTATGAAGCTGGAGATACTAGCAGCCACTAATGTGCCACCCAAATGTAAATAAAGGACTCCACCGAGCGTCACTCGAGCGACGTGGTTACTCAAGTGTTTTGCCAAGTATTTGATTCAAATGGTGGAAACCAGAGACTTTAAACAGCTGGTTAGGAAGCTTAAAAAGGTTACATCATGGTTGGTTTATGTTGAGCAGTCATTTTACAGAGCAAAGAAATTTGACCAACTGATAGCTCATGGAGAGGGGCTGGGATTCAGTTTGCACTTCTTCCACATCGATTTCAAACTGGATCAGGACGGGGGCAGAGATATACATCGTTTACGTGATCAAAACAGCAACCAAGCGAGCAACCCAGGTAGAATCGGAGCGGTCAGCCTCCGTTTCTACCTGAAGTCTCTGTGCTGGTTTCCATCTTTGCTCTGTGCTCAGACCTAAACACTAAGACAAAGATCACATGTGTGTCCTCATTAGGACAGAGGTTCGTGTTGGTGTCACTTGGGACCAAAGCTCTGTGTAGCACCAACAGATTACAACACACATCTATGCCAGGCACTTCAGGGGGACTCTAGAGTCCTCTGCTGTCATATCCATGTAACGAGGGCTGGCCAAATGACCGTCTGTGTGACCATCTTCTCGTCTCCTCTGCTGTTTTTAGTCTCTTCCCACCTGCACCTCTTTTTCAACTGATTCAGGGCTCTAGAGTGCGACCAAATTTCTCAAACAAAAAATCCTAGGTCACACAGGTGAGACCAGCCAGTCCCCACAACACTGAAAGTCTCCATGCGGTCAACAACAGACACACATTATGCCCATATCATGGTCTAACTAGAGCTGGGCGATATGAGATTTTTTCATATCACGATATGTTTTTTTCATTTCAGCCGATAACGATATCTATCACGATATAAGCCAAATAACTATATTTGTAAGATTTAAATGTGCCGTTGCTCACAAGTAAAATGTGAAATAATCAGCAGCTTGTTTTTATTTAAATATTTATTTCCCATAATAAGTTCAACAGGGTAGATGTACTTAAGGAACACGAGACTTTTTCAGATAAATAAAGGCAAATATTGCAAACTACACAAAAGGCAGCCGCTAAAGCGTTTAAGTTTCAAAATAGAACAAACGAAACAGACTAAACTGTCAATTCCACTTAGAAACAAAATATTAATTCTAAAAATAAATCTTAGTTTGTTTTACAGAAGAACAGACAAAACCGACTAACTTTTGTCAATATCAAATAAACTGAGAACTAAAAGGAAATTCTCAATCTCTCCTTGTTGTATAGCTGAGCTTTTCAAACAGTTTTAACAGTTACTTTAGTCTGACAAAAGCCGAATGACGAATTAGCGCTTCCAGTCAGAGACTGAGGCTACGTCCACACGTACACGGGTATTTTTGAAAACGGAGATTTTCCGTTTTCGTTTTAAAAAATAATCCCGTCCACACATAAAGGCAGAAATGAAGGAAAACGCTGCTATGAACATGCCAAAGCAGCAGGTGGCGCTAGATTCCTAACCGTGCAGAAATGTTGGCCAATCAGAAGTCTAGAAGCCTCGGTGGGAAAAAGTAAACAAAGCTGGGGCATAGAAGCAGAACCGAGTCGTATGTGTGGAGGGACAGTAACTGTGTGTAAATGTAAGCATTTAAACACTGCAGAGAGTAGAATTAACAGTAACAGTATTGTAGAAATTCATTTCACCGAAACAATAACGTGGCGCACAGTGTGACGCATGCACCAGTTTATTGTATTTCCAGACTTGCTTTCGGCACATTTACAGTGCACGCTACTCTGTTTTTTGTCAGACTTGAAATAGCCGAAATACCTTCACACTACGGAACTTCTATGGCTCTTCCGTTTGACAATCTCTCCGGCGTTGGAACCATCATGTTTTCTCTTCGGTCACGCTCGGTTGATTTTTCTAGTCGGCGCACTCATTTCCTCCATTACCCGCTGGCTGCTTCCCAAACAAACACACGTGCGGCTTGGCACTTGTGCTGTACGTAACAAGTCACGCGACGTGACGCTGCGGCTGTGATTGGTTCGGCTCTGCGCTACTTAATTTGGATTGGCTGACCTTTTTTTATTTTTTATTTATTTTTTTTATTTTAAGAGGACAAGAGCGGCGAGGTCTATCGCGATAGCTTAATTTCTCTATCGAGTAAAAGTTATATCGCGATACATATCGTTATCGTTCTATCGCCCAGCTCTAGGTCTAACCAATCAAAGATAGTCTCTGATTGGCCATGGTCCAGATATTCCTGTAGGCCTATGTGTGTGTGTACGTCTGAAAGTGCAGGCGGATACAGAGAGGTGAGCAGCCTGGGCCTGACAGCAGCAGATGTAGCTGTGGGTAATGAGAAAAGATGAAAAAAAGAAAAAGGCCAAATCACAGGAGTTGGCCATCTGAGGGCCATGTGACTGCAATGGAGGACAGTCCATAAGATATCAAGCTGTGCCGACACCGAGATGTTCAGTTTGAAGCCCGTGAGACACTTTGAGGTCCTTTTAGATTTTCTTTTCATTGAATGTCTTGAGATGTTTTGAGGTTAAATTTCAGCTCAGTGAAGCGCTTTAAGCACTTTGTCAGTAACTTGTGTTTCTTGTAGAACTGAGCTCCAAATAAAGAACTTTGTGTTGACAACATTGTTCGTTAATCATTTACAAATCAATATTGTCTGTATGGACAGCAATTTTTTTAAGTCAACATGTAAAACTGCGGTGTTAAGTGATGCAGTTGCACCTATCTTCTGTCCTGGTGCACCTAAGAAAAACCGTTAGGCGCACCAGTGCAACCGTGGGAAGCCTTAGTCTAGAGCCCTGTGATGTGTCTGAAATCACAGCGCAGGGTGACAAACATGAACCAAGATCGCGTTTGTCCCAAAGCTCATTGTCACAAGGTACAAATAAGCTGAAAACAGCCGATCAGAAAAGAAGATGGGGTTATATGTAAATGCAGATTTGATGTAGGAGGCTTCTACATGTGCTCTGTAATGTACCGGTGTAACAGCTGATGGGCGGAGATGTTCATTTCATCGAGTCTCGGTGAAGAGGTTTCTGAGTTTGCATGAATGAACCAGAGATGCTCGTGTCTCCACTTTGTGCCCTCTCTGCACACCGGAAAAACGAGCTAGGCACACTGTAGCCCCGGCTCTATCCAGGGCCCAGACTTTTTACAACATAATAAACGTGTGAGTGAAGAAAGCCTGGTTTCAGACTGGACTCTTCTTACTGCTCGCATTATTCGTGCTGACCGTACCGGCGGGGGTGGAGGGCTCTCGGGGCCTGTCGCTGCCGTTTATCTGCACCCTCGGCCGGCTGCTGTTCAGGGCACTCTCCCGGAGCCTCCTCTCGGCATTTCCCCGGGCCATCTTCAGCTCCAGCAGGTGTAGTTTCCTCTTCAGGGCCTTGTTCTCTCTCTGGCACTGAGACATCTGCAACCTCACCACCGCGTAGTCGTCGTCAACCAGCTTACAGATTTCCGCCACCGCTGCGTTTGCTAGGACCTCCATGATGGAGGCCAGCTGGGTCTGGAAGGCCAGGCGGTTGGACATGGCTGTTCGCCGCTGGCTGGCTGCTCTGTCTTTGCTCTTTCACTGCTCGAGTAGGACTAAGAAACTACTGGAGGTCGTTCACACCATTGCAGCACAGCTAGCAGGTAAACACTAGCACCTCACCGCTAAAGTGCATCTCCTGTTTGACGGTGGCTCACAGCCAGTTTGCCGTAACAGCGCCACCCTCTGTTCCGGAGGATGTAATGCTGCTCGTAGCTCGGTGGCACTAAAGCTCCAACTTGTTCAGATGGATGTTTGTCACCAGATCACCTGATTTAGCTACGACTCTGAATTTGTCCAATTCTGTAACAGCGGCTAAAATAACAGAGAAACATCAGACTGTGGCTGGATAACAATATCTCAATATCTTTTATAATCTCAGTTATGAGTGTACTGTGTGACACAAGTTCGTTTCATCTGGCTGTGCTGATAGTTTTAAAACCAACTTGTCCAGCCACGCATAAAGATACAGCAGCAACCTTCCTGTTAGTAAGTGATCTCTGCCTCCTGAGCTACAGCCACACCTACTGCTAAGCACAACACCTTCTGCTGTCATGTTTTTATCTATTAAATTATAAAAAAATAACGATAACTGGATGTGTATGCAAATGTAATCATTACAATTGTGGAACACTGAGACACGCACAAAGATCTAACTGCTGTCGTCTCGTACATAAAACAGAAAGTCTCCACAGAGAGGATGTGCAGGTAAACGGTGGTTCGGGTCAAGTCAGTGTAGCCACCTCTGAAGTGACAGCTCTGGAACATACAAATGACAAAGTGACAGCACACAGCAGAAATGATGAGCACAGCATGGCGAGGTTCACTGCAAACCTCCTACATATTTAATGACATCAACACTGAAACATGTCATGAAAGAATACTCGAAGGCAAAGTATTTGTTTTAGCTGCTACAGCCGATTACACCCAGACACCAACACACACTAACACGACTCTGATATATATGTTTCACTTTACATCTTTTTACAGTCCTGTGATGTGTTGAAATGTGGACAATGAATGTCTGACATTAAAAGATTCATCTTCAGGCCTGGACCTGGAAAAAGCTTCTCCAGTCAGGCTCTGCATCCAAAAATAATAATACCAATAATCCAAATGTAATGCCCTCTCTTCACAACAGCTTATTACATTTCCATCAATTCAATATGAATGTGGAGTGCACACACATAAATGTAGTCAGCACAACGAGGAGGTGCGAGCTTGGGCAACAAGATGTGCTTCAACAAAGTGCCAACACGTCAGAGTCACTGCACAGGTCTGAGAAGGCCACTCGTCCACGATACTGTCACGATGACGCTGATACAGAGAGCATGGAATCAAACCGCAACTCCAGTTTTTCCCTTCTAACAAAGGGGAACCTTTAAAGTGCTTCAACGGAAGAGTCTGGAAGTTTTTTACAACAACATTACTCAGTTTGTTATAGCTTTTGTAATCGTGCAGCAACATGGACTCCTAGCCGCTGCACAGCTGTGGTATCCTAGCCTTCCTGCAGCAGCCCGCCCCTCGCAGCTCCTCCCATCACACCAGGACACGCGTCTTCTTCATATCAGCTAAAATAAGATGAAACCCACTGTCCCGCTACAACGTGCCTTCTATGTCCACTTTTCCTTTCGACTGGTCACCTTATCCGGGCCATAAAGACCTCTGATTGGAACTCTGGACTTTGGAAAGCAGAGCCCAGAAAAGGACCGTCAAAGAGATCGAGGCGATTATCCCAACAGGCCTGAGGAAAGCTGCAGCCCATCCACGGGACGAGAGTCAGCGCCGTGAATGCTGCCAGTCCCGACTCTGTGAATCACACTCGTGGTCAGCGATCAATGTTCATGACAATTTGCATATTAATGTTTATGAAACGGAGCTAGTGGTGCTCGTGTCAGCTGTGCTGTGTGCACGGTGGGAAAGCTGCAGCCTGACCCGGATGGGCCGTGAAACGTTCCTCCCAAACAAAGCGCAGCATCCACACAAACACAGACAACGTTCTGGGATTTCCCTTCTTGGTTCTTGAGACATAACTAAGGTACTGTTACTGTGCCACATGTAGCACACTCTCTGTGTGCAGGATTGACTAATGTTCATTATGTTAATAATACATTCAAACATGAATTTGGCATATTGAGAGTCCCATTAATGACCGATGTTCTGATGTTAGACTAAAGAAAGTGCTCTGTGTTTGCAAACTTTATCAACCAATATTTAATGGATGGAATAAAGTCCACTCTTCTAAATAGAGCGATCACCTTCAACAGATGTGCAGATGCTGTTTGCCATCACTGCTTTATGTACATAGCACCAGGTAACAACAGTTAGGTGGAGAGTCTGCGCAGCAAAAGTCAGACTTTCTGTTGTCATTGCTACTTACAGCTGCTGACAGCATGAAATACAACATGCTGGAATCAGCAGCTGTGTCGCTGCCACTACACTGCACTGTCAGCTTCCAGCTTCATCTAGTCATGAACACCGATGTTTGATAAAAGCATGAGCCACACTGGTACACAGTCATGCTCCTTGGGCCACGAGATTAAAATAGAGGTTCTGCCCTTTTATTTGCTCTCGACATCGCGGTTTTATTAAGGAGGGGTTTTCGTCACAGCTCATTCGAACGAGTTCTCAGAGTTTATTGTTAGACTCAGAGTCTAGTCTCAGAGTCTAGTCTCAGAGTCTAGTCTCAGAGTCTAGTCTCAGAGTCTAGTCTCAGAGTCTAGTCTCAGAGTCTAGTCTCAGAGTCTAGTCTCAGTCTAGTCTCAGAGTCTAGTCTCAGAGTCTAGTCTCAGAGTCTAGTCTCAGAGTCTAGTCTCAGAGTCTAGTCTCAGAGTCTAGTCTCAGAGTCTAGTCTCAGAGTCTAGTCTCAGGTCTAGTCTCAGAGTCTAGTCTCAGAGTCTAGTCTCAGAGTCTAGTCTCAGAGTCTAGTCTCAGAGTCTAGTCTCAGAGTCTAGTCTCAAGTAGAGTCTAGTCTCAGTCTAGTCTCAGAGTCTAGTCTCAGAGTCTAGTCTCAGAGTCTAGTCTCAGAGTCTAGTCTCAGAGTCTAGTCTCAGAGTCTAGTCTCAGAGTCTAGTCTCAGAGTCTAGTCTCAGAGTCTAGTCTCAGAGTCTAGTCTCAGTCTAGTCTCAGAGTCTAGTCTCAGAGTCTAGTCTCAGAGTCTAGTCTCAGAGTCTAGTCTCAGAGTCTAGTCTCAGAGTCTAGTCTCAGAGTCTAGTCTCAGAGTCTAGTCTCAGTCTAGTCTCAGAGTCTAGTCTCAGAGTCTAGTCTCAGAGTCTAGTCTCAGAGTCTAGTCTCAGAGTCTAGTCTCAGAGTCTAGTCTCAGAGTCTAGTCTCAGAGTCTAGTCTCAGTCTAGTCTCAGAGTCTAGTCTCAGTCTAGTCTCAGAGTCTAGTCTCAGAGTCTAGTCTCAGAGTCTAGTCTCAGAGTCTAGTCTCAGAGTCTAGTCTCAGAGTCTAGTCTCAGAGTCTAGTCTCAGAGTCTAGTCTCAGAGTCTAGTCTCAGAGTCTAGTCTCAGAGTCTAGTCTCAGAGTCTAGTCTCAGAGTCTAGTCTCAGAGTCTAGTCTCAGAGTCTAGTCTCAGAGTCTAGTCTCAGAGTCTAGTCTCAGAGTCTAGTCTCAGAGTCTAGTCTCAGAGTCTAGTCTCAGAGTCTATCACAAACTCACCTGTGTGACCGTGTCTCACTGTCAAACCACCAATATGAAGACAGTGTGGGGTAGACCAACCGTAGAACTGATTTAGGACAAACATTTACAAACATTTACTCTGAACGTCATCATGACATCACCTCATCTACGCTCAAGCTACCATCTTTAAATGTTCACCATTCAGAGTCCAGAGTGTATCAGATGCTGCTACAGCATTCATGCTACAGGCCACACTGAGACTGTTGCCGGTGTCTGCGAACGCTACACATCTGGCTGAAGGACTGGCCGCAGCGCGAGCAGCTGTAGGGTTTCTCCTGCGTGTGAACTGTACGGTGCCTCTTCAGATGGCTCGATGAGATGAAACTCTTCCCGCACAGCGTGCATCGATAACGCCTCTCACCGGTGTGGATGAGGAGGTGAACCCGCAGGTTGTTGGGCTGGGCAAAACCCTTCCCACAGTGAGGGCAAGTGTAAGGTCTTTCCCCGGTGTGCACCCGCTGGTGCAACTCCAGGCCGGCCGTGCTGGGGAACACACGTCCGCACACAGCGCACGCCACCGGCTCTTTTGCGGCGGCGGTGCTGCTCCTGTAAGGCCGCCTCTGGCTGCTGGCAGTGCCAGTGGGAGCTGTCGGAGGAGGGGGAGGGGGCGGAGGTGGAGGGGGTGCAGCTACTACGGCGGCAGCAGCAGCAGCCATGTCGAAGGAGGCAGCAAAAGCAGCCATCTCGTGAGCGCCGCCTGTAAAGAGCATAGTCGGGGGGCCGTCGAGACTTTCTCCCCCTCCCTGTGAGGGGAAGGAGGCAGAAGGGTGCCCGCTGTCCGTGTTCCCCAAACCCAGCTGTGCTACTGCATAGGCTGCTCCCAAATGGCTGACACGCTCCTGCATCCAGGCCAGATCCAGGCCCAGGCTGTTGAGGCGGTCGCAGCTCGACTCATCAGAGGCTATAGTGGCCGACAGCTGAGAGGGATGAAGGTCATCTTCTGTGAGCTCATCTGTCTGGACCTCTGGCTTCAGAGCCATATCAGGTAGGCTCCCCGAAGGGTCCCTGCGAACCGCTTCGGAGGCATGGACCCCCTCGGTGTTGCCTACGGGCTTAGCAGCCTTACGTTTTGCTCGAGGCCTGCAGGTCAGGTCCATCGTGGCATCAGCAGGAGAGGAGGACAGCTGTGATGTGGAGGATGTGAGGCTGCTGACGCTGGTGTCGAGGACAGTGTCAGCAGGGGGGCTTTCCTCGCTGGGCTCCAAAGCTGTAGAAGGACAGACAGTAACACTGAAACCATGTGAGCAGCCAACAAAACACTGATGTAACTGTGTGGGGGCCACACTCACCTGCAGAGAGGCCACACTCCGCCCTTATGTTAACCTCCACCTTCAGATCCAAGTTGCAGTCATCTCTCTCCTCTTTTTCCTGCTTCACCAGTGTCAACATCTTGGCTTCCTCCTGCTGAGAAAAGACAAACGAGCCCCACAGTTTCAGCTACTGCATCAATCATTTCTGTCCCACACAGCAGCCAAGACGCTGCGGATGCTGAAGGAAGACATTCAAGACTTTTTGCATCCAAAATAGAAATAACTGCACGTGTGCACACTGTGAGTGGAACCAGCTTCCAGTTTGGATTCAGGAGACAGACACTATCTCTACTTTCAAGATTAGGCTTCAAACTTTCCTTTTTGCTAAAGCATATAGTTAGGGCTGGACCAGGTGACCCTGAATCCTCCCTTAGTTATGCTGCAATAGACGTAGGCTGCCGGGGGATTCCCATGATGCACTGGGTGTTTCTTCTTCACTCACTATGTGTTAACAGACCTCTCTGCACTGAATCCTTAGTTGTTATCCATCTCTGTCTCTCTTCCACAGCATGTCTTTATCCTGTCTTCCTCCACTCACCCCTAACTGGTCTCAGGTGGCGGCTCCACCCTGAGCCTGGTTCTGTTGGAGGTTTCTTCCTGTTAAAAGGGAGTTTTTCCTTCCCACTGTCGCCAAAGTGCTGCTCATTGTTGTGATTTCTCTGTATCATTGTAGAGTCGACCTCACAGTATAAAGCACCTTGAGGTGACTGTTGCTGTGATTTGGAGCTGTATAAATAAAGCTGAATTTGAACCCAAACCATGAACTTTTTCTAATTCAGTTTATGTTGTATTCCTAACTCCAACTGTTCCTTTTTAGGGCCTAAACCAATAGAACCCTTTAAAGATCCTGAACCTAACAAAGTAATGTTTTTAGAGTGAATAACATATGAAACATATCTGAAACATATGTTAGAGGGTGGACTCAGACACATCTGAGTCTAACCTTAGGATGTGGACCTTTTCTTTGTCACACGGTCACAGATCAACACTGACGAAAATAATGTTGGATTCTTGTATTAACAAAAACAGATTGATCTTGGATTAGAGGTTCACAAAGTGCAGAGAGCTGAGGTTATATAGCGTGCCAGCCTAGTGCACGATTCATCTTTACCTTTGAAACTGGATGAAAGGGTTTGCCTTCAGAAAGAGCCAGAGGAGGGGGTGCCAGGGGCTGATGGTCATCAGGTCCTGAAAAATAACACAGGACATTGAACATGTGCTCCCCCACGTGTTTCAGCTGTGTGTCACGCAGCCACATTATCAGACAGACACGCCACGCATCCCCACGTCTGATGTCTATGATATGCCGTCATATTTGACGCACGGCGAGCTAAACCGTGTGGCAGCAGAAACTCGGCACACCTGGCAGTGTTTCCACTCTTCTCCAGTTTTGCTGCGCCTGGGTGAGCAGTGGCTTCCTGTTCTTCTGCTGCTGTAGCACATCTGTTCGATGTGCTGTGCGCTCAGCCCCGCTCTTCTGCATACCTCGGTTGTAACGAGCTCTGATTTGCTCTAACATCAACTACACCTTTTCACCCGGAGAACTCACTGGATTATCTGCCTTTTGCTGAACTCCACAGGTGGCTGTGCAGGAAGAGCCCAGCAGATCAGCAGGTGCATGTTACACCAACCAGCATTTGAGGACACCTGAATCAGGTTTGCTGGGACAAAACATGCGAGCCATCTTTTACCATGCTCTTCATGGGAGACAGGACGAATTTCTCCGACTAGCGCACGGGGCTGGATGCAGCAGTATAATCATTACTGAGCTCACAGCTGGATGGGTGGATGTGCAGGGTGTCCCGCTCCCCTACCTTTGGGCGGCCTAAAATGAGCCGTGTGATGCTCCTCGCGCTGACTCCGTCTCCTCATCCTCCTCTCACAGCTCCGCATCTTCACGTCCATGTCTCGCAGCCTCTGCCGCAGGGCTCGGTTCTCCTTCTCGCTCTTCTCCCGCTCCTGCTCCATCTGAGAGCGCAGCGCCGCGTAACCGTCGTCCACCAGTTTGCAAATTTCGGCTACCGCCGAGTTGGCCAGCATCTCTATGATGGAGGCGATCTGCGCTTGGAAGCCGACGCAGTCCGCCATCGTGGCCCGCGCTGTCGGAGTGCACGGACAGATGCGCGCGGCAGACGCTGCGGTGCACGGGCGTCAGGAGATCCGCGCACTGATGTGTGGCCGAAGACATGCACAGGCTCGGCGTCGGCCTCCTGGGCGCTGTCAGGTGGGAGTCGCCTGCTGATGACGTCAGTTTGTTGTTTAGTATCATGTCGCAGGCTGCCGTCCCACATGTGACAGCATCAGGTCACAAAAATAACCACCTGTGTGTGTGTGTGTGTGTGTGTGTGTGTGTGTGTGTGTGTGTGTGTTAAAGACAGACCTTAATCATCAGGCGTTCTGAGGTCTAAATCCTGACAGGAAGTGTTACCATGGCACTCCTGTGCAAGATGCAGGTGCGCGTGTGCTGTGGAGGGGCTGTGATGGCTCATCACACACACGCGGGTCACCTCTGCAGCGTCTCATGCTGCTACACAAGTCTGCCATCTGTAATCCAGTTTGAGATCCTTCCCAGACGCCTTAACGCCCACTCACCTCATGGGCCATCTAACCTCAGGAAATCACATGATAGGGCGGGGCCAGGTTTCACAGTGGGCTCACCTGAAACCTTGGCTGTATCCCAATTCAGGGTCTGCAGCCTTAAAGGCTGCATTTTAAGGCCGATTATATGGGCTCAAAATGTGGTCATAACAAGGGCGTAGATTGTCATGGACGGAAGGGACGTGTCCCCACCAGTAATTTGATCTCTTCGAGTAAAGAAAAACAAACCCGATAGAAAGAAAAACGATGTGTCAGCGTCTCATTCACCCAGCGGAGCAGAAAGAGTTAAATTACCTCTACTGGAGTCCTACGTCATGTGACAAATATGGCCAATGTGATTGGCTGAGCCTTTCAGGGAGCTCTGTTTAGTTTCAGCAGCGGCAAACCTGCGCTTCCAGGAGGAGAGGAGGACGGCAGCAAAGAGGAAGAAGCTGGGTATAAGAAAGTGTTTTTCAAAGAAACCTGTCAGTCACTTAAAGCCAAGTTCACTCATAAAATGTGTCACAATAACGTTACAGGCTATAGGCCATACATGCCAACACTCCCGATTTTTCCGGGAGAATCCCGAATTTCAGTGCCCCTCCCGAAGGTCTCCCGGAGCCACCATTCTCCCGAATTTCTCCCGATTTTCCACCCGGACAACAAAATTGAAAACCCATATTCCAGATTGGCCCAGCCAATTCCAGTTTCCAACAATGGCTACTACTACTGCAGCTACATAGCTTTAATATTACTCTTATTTCTCTTTCTGGGTCGCAAAATAAACTTAACATATTTTCAGGCGAGAATGTAGCGGAGTAAACTTCAAATATCTGGGCCGGCGTTGTGCCAAAAACTGATCTCCAATGTTTCCGTGTGTTTTTTATGTGTAATATCATATGATGTTAAATAGACTTCTGTGAACAGGTATTACAAAGGGGTTATATATAAAATAAAAAATTACCTGTTCCTCAAGTATCTTTGTAACCGTGTTATTGTACCTACATTATAATCAACCAGCTTCCTTTTGTCCACTTAAAATATGTTTACAGAACTATTTTTGCATTTGTTGCAATTTCAGCTGTCCTCTTGGCCAGATTACTCTTAAGAGAGACATTTTTAAAGTAAACAAGAATTTTTTTAACTGCATAAATAAAGGATACATAAAAGTCACTGCCAAAAACTGACTGAAGGTTCTACCTTGTTACAGGAATGTTGTTTGTTGCTCAAGATGACTTGATATCATTCACGAGGGATACATTTGACATATGTTTCACATATTATAGACCAACAACTTATTTATAGCAGTTTAAATACAAGCAATCAGTTTTTGGCAGGCAATCACAACACCTGGTTCTCAGGTGGACGCAGCCTCTGAATTTGGACACCCCCATCCTGTTTCTGGCCCCGGCCAATAATAACGGTGACATTTAACTTATTTTATCCGATAAATAAACATTGTAAAATTCAAGTTTTGTGTGTGTGTTTGAATGTCTCCCTAATTCTGAGGTCTCAAGGTTGGCAAGTATGTGCCAGGCTTTGGCCCACATCAGTCTAAAATTGTATGTAACCATGAATAACGTGTTGCCATGTCCACCAGGAGAGGCTGGACAGTATAGATGTAAAACCAATATGCCAGCAGTTTATCTCAGTGAGAGGAGCAGGCCTGTGTTTGGCTGCTTCACATAGTGGACATTGAGTTGTTGTGTGGGGCATGTAGTCCATGTCTGTTGCTGTAACAGTAGTTCATGTTTAGAATAAAAGATCGCAGCTCACTGAGTTAATCGGGGCAATAGTGCCTCAAATGTTGCGTCATTTTGCTGAGAGATCTTTTACTTTGTGGTCATCTTAGATGAGTAGTTTTATGGACGAAAACCAGCAGGTCACTGAGTGTTCCCTTAGTGCTGATGTATAACAGATGTTGATGTACTATAACTGAAGTAATGATGTTAAGTCCTTAACGTCATATTCTTTTACTGTCATGACTGTATTTGAAGCTATTTTTATTTTTGTATGATACCTGATTTATATGGAATATGGCTGAAGTAAACTAAAACCTGAAATACTCAGTCATTTGTTTAATAGTAATTGTGTGAACTTAGCCAAAAAAAACCTGCAAGTTACAAGTACGAATTTTGACCCTATTTTTCTTCCCTTCATCTGATTGGTCAATGTCATGTCGATCACAAATGTAACAGTCCAATCAGAGAACAGATGGGTTTGGCTGTCGGAGGGGCGCTTTTTTTGAACTGCAGGTCCTTGAAAGGAATAAATGCCCTTTTACATGCCAACCCAGCGTTTTCCTTCATCACCACCAATGACCGTATAAAAGATGGATGACGTGACAGCGCCCCAAAAATGAAGCCAAAACGTCTCTATCGCCCCCTGGTGTCTGGCTGCAGTATAGGTCATAAACCCCGCCTCCTCTATGTTAGCGGATGGGACTGTGGTCAGACTAAAATAAATTAATTCTCCTACGAGAAACTTTTTCCAAAGATTCTTTCTTTTGTTATCAATAGTTCTCATCACGCTGATTGATGTCCAATGAGTCTCCTCTCCCATAAGTTTGATTCTAATTCCTACCGCGGTGATGGTAAATTGGGGTGAAACGTCATCATAGCAGCTTTGACTGGCAGCTGCAGAAGTGGAGGTGGAGCGGCCGAAGAGTAAACTGTTAAAAGTAAGTACTGAATATTATGTCACTTATTTATGTGCAAATGTTTAATAATGAGGAACATTAAAACATTCCTGTTGGCCACATGTTGGCAAAGTTATTTGCCATTAGCGATGTTTGTACTTTCAGCGTTTACTTGGTTTTAAAGCCTTTAAAATATAATACAATAGTCGACCTTAATCTTACAGATGTGATGATTTATGGATAATTAAAGTCAGTCATATATCCACAAACACAACAAGCTGAAAGTCAGTGATGCTGCTCGGTTTGCAGTCCTGAAATCACGGCACAAGCAGGATTCACTGCACTGTTAATGTTAGCTATGTTATATTGCTGCCTCTGTTCGGTGGTGTCGAGCCAAACGCACTTTAACGTGTGTTTGAACGAGCTGACGGTTCACTCGTTAAGCTGAAAGAAAGATGCTTTAATCACAGCAGTCACACATGTGTCCACTGCACCATCTGGAACTCTTCTTGTTTACACTCGTAATAACACAAACACTAAATCCTGCTTCTCTGGTGCTGTTGTGTAGCAGTGTGTACACCTGAGACTGTCACCTGTCTGTCTGTCCTGCACTCTCTCTCTGTTTCTTTCTCTCTGATTGTGGAATAAAAGTATGAACATGTGTTTATAAGTTACACTTGTGTTTGAATCCTGCAGCTTATCACACATTTGATTTCCATGTGTGACGACTGCAAGTGTCCAGAGTGAGGACAGACTGAGGGACCCACTGCTGCACATCATCTGTGAGGCTTTGCAGCCCTGATGATCCACCAGGACAAACTCAGCAGTGTGTGAGGAAGAGGAGGAGGAAGAGCCAGCAGCAGCTGACAGATGGAGAGAATAGACAGACTGTTCCCTGTTTGTGAAGGACTGCTGAAATATAGAGCGTTATTACATTTATTGCTAATGCAATCATATGGCACACTGACTTCTGAGGAAAGTTTAGATGCACTCATCATCAGAAAGGTTGCCGACCCCTGCTCTGGGGTGAACTGCAGCTCCATGACCTGGAAGACTTGCTGTAATCGATGAAACCATGAATTCTGCTCTCTACCAGAAAGTCCTGAGGCAGAAAGTCTGACCATCGTTCACAGAGTCACCTTTGAACGTGTCAGGAAAACTAAATGAAGGCTGTTTTCTGTCACAGTGGCTGGGTCACCCCGGAGTGTATTAGGAACACCTGGTGATGACGATCTGAAGGCTACACCCTGTCAGTAAATAGCCCATTGGTGTTGAGTCACATACTGGTTCACACACAGTCCACACACTACATCGGTGAAAGACTGGTGCAAAGACAGCTGCACTGCAAAAGAAGCATTATCGCTCCGAACACACCAAGCGAGAGCCAGACCCCTGCTCCTGACTGCCAGGGCCCTCGTAAATGCTGCTCGGACTCGATAAGTTGTCCATCTGCTGCATCTGCGACCACGATGGCTATGTTAGCTGGACCTGGGAGTCCACTGTTTCTATGGCAACAGGAGAGGCGTTGAACCCCACACCTCCGGCTGGCTCATTAAGCTGTTTACACAGCAACGGCTGATGATGTCAGCACTCAGCTCTGCTGAGAGGCGCTCCCTCGTCTCCACCTCCTACCCACGGCCCACCACGTCTGTCAGCGCCACGTGGCAGCAAGCCGACTGCAGCGCCGTCAAGCTTCGCAGCAGAGCTCCACTCTGAGCCATCTTGGAACCTGGTGGAAAACCAGAGGCTGGCTTTGAACTGATTTGGTTGACTGATGCAGTTTTGAGTGTAGAACAGGATGCTGCTCCGTATCTTCAGTCCTGATGTCCTCCTGCCAATCCAGCTGCCCCTGGGAGGGACTGTTTCCCTGGAGTGGAGCCTGAGGAGCCCACAGCAAAGAAACAGGATTAGAAACGGCATTTTTCAGGTTAATACCTGACAAGTTTCTCCTTTTCACCTTCAGTGAGATGCCACAGTGCTTTGTTAACTGATCTGGATACTTTTTTAGTCTCAGCCCTACATTTCCAGTGCGCCGGTACAACGTCTGCAAGTTCTGAACACTCGAACAGTCTCTAGGTTTTATGATAGTTTCATTCAGACACAATATGAACCATAGGATAGGATGTTCCACAGCAGCGTGCATGTTCAGCCAAACTGGCCCAGCTCTCACACAGGCACTAAGACTGAAATCAAGTGTGGAGTTTTTGCCTACAGCTGAGAGTCCTATGAGGAAAAATACACATTATTCTGGGTGTATGTTAGTCTTGAGTGTGTTAGAGCTCAGCCACCCTGGCACTGGATGATACTCTCTCCTGGCTCAGTCCCACACACCGTGCTGCTGAGTACTAACGATGAAGCTTCAGGTACCATCACCTCTCTGGGATCTGTGTTTCCTGACTCTGGTTTTTACCACAATCATTTGTAATGTAATGAATTCTTCAAATATTGGTTTCTTACAGACATCGCGGTGCCACTGGCTGCTCTGTTCGTCTATGCAGTGACCAGGACCGATGGTTAGTCGGTGAACAGCCTTCGTGGGGTTGGCAGCACGTGAAACAATGTAAGTGAGAAACAGATGATACCTTGGACCTGATCCACGTCTTCCTCCGGGATCTGAGAGCTGCTCGTGTTATTCAGACTCCCCTGACCCTGGAAAGAGGAGGGAGGCGTTTAGCTGACACAGAGAAGCCAGGGGGCGCTCACAGAGTGAGGGGGGGTCATGACAAGTTGTGGACGTCAACTGAAGCTGTGGCTGTGACATGAACCGTGCTTTCACAGCACCATCACATCTCATACTTGTATTTGACTCGGTGCAGTCCTAACGGCAGGGCTGTGGGGGACAGTACACCTGCACAGCCCTGGAGCAGTGAAGGAGGAGGAGCTCCTGGAGGAGCGTTTGGTTTTTCTCCACTAAGTCTCGTTTTTGTAGCTGCAGGAATCTGTGCATCTATTTTGCTTACAGGCCAGCTTAAAACAACCCATCCAAGCTAGACCGGCACTAATGCACCGCTCCGGTGCCGACAGCGAGCGTGAGCTCGGCCGAGGACCACAGAGTCCAGAGCGTACGACACAGGAAACGACAAAATACAAGTGTTTGAAAATACAATTTATTAGCAAATTTACATGTCACTATATTCACGAGTACAAAGCAGTGACAATGTTTCTCCCTTCTTTGTTGAACTCATAGCTCAGATTTCATGAATTCATTTCAAAGGTGAAGCGAAGTTTGTACGTTAACAGGGAGATGTTCGTGATGATGTCATGACTTTGGCTCATATCCCAAATGAAAGAAATGAAGGAAACCAAACGAAGGCTTCTTTGCAGCCATCAACTCACACAGCCCGTTACACACAGGGGGCGTGTCAGGAGCTCCCGTTAACCTGGTGTGGACTAATAATCTGATATTAAAGTCAACGCTGCAGATTAATGGGGACGAAGCTCACCAGGACAGCCATGAGGCGTGAAGATAGATTTAAAGGTGGGGGAGGTTTATATATGAAGTCTCGACGAGTTCACAGAAACTTTCATCAGTCAAAAGAAGAAAGCAGCTGGGTTAGCAAGTCAGCCTCTGCTGCTAAAGACAGCAGCTGTGCCTTTGTACACTTAATGTGTCTGAATTCAGTCAGTCTGATGTCCATACAGGTGCTCAGCAGCAGCTATGATGGTTCTTGGTTGATTGCTGGATCTGAAACTGACCTGCTTATCAGACGTGGCCGTGTTTTTATGAGCACAGAAACGTTTCTAGTTCTTTCATCAGTGTAGAGGCACCAGGATGATGAGCGCAGCCACTGCCAGCATCCTGTGTCTGAGTGTCAGCATGATGCAGACAGCCAACACCACAGGCAGCATGCTAACGCTAAGCTAAGAGCCCAGAGTGATGCTACAGCAGAGTGTGTGCTGACCCCAGACCAGCAGCCAGAGCCTTCATCAGGTAACAAAGTGACGAGCAGTCAGCCTCCGTTTCTACCTGAGACGATCAAGTGCTCAGACCTAAACACTAAGACAAACATCACATGTGTCCTCACTGGGATTTGTGTTGGTGTGTGGGACACTGAAACACCTCCAGCATGACAAACATTTGACCAGACAGCGTGCAATGAATCTGCATGATGTGACGTCTCTGATGTGCTGCTCAGAAACGGTGCAGCCTCTCACAGCAGAGGCAGCGAGAACATACAGGAGGTCTCAGTGATGGAGTTAATCACTCAGTCTGTGCCCGTCCCCAGCTGACGCTCATGTTGCTTTGGTGCTTTTTGCAGAACATTTGTGTTAAACTGATTAGACTTCATGTAAATACACACACACAGGAAGCAGGTTACAAAAGACAGAGGTGCAGCAAACTAACGGCAACAAGTGCACCACACACCAACAGTTGTGACATCATTTCTGATGTACGGGCGTCTGCAAGGAGCTCATAAAGGACTAGAGGTGATGATGATGATGATGATGACGACGTGTCAGCATCTCGTCTACTATGCAAAGATCAGAGGTGCTGATGTCTGCCATGTGCCAGCTGATTCATGCTGCTCACAGTTCAGGAGTTACAAGCTCATTCACAGTGTTCATGGTCTGATTGGATACTTCCATGGAAACGCCTCTGTGTGTGTGTGTGTGTGTGTGTGTGTGTGTGTGTGTGTGTGTGTGTGTGTGTGTGTGTGTGTGCGTGCACTGCTGTTCCATACTCATCCTTACACACTCACATACTGCATCCTGTCCCTCATCAACAACAGTGTGTGTCCTTTGTGTGCTGCAGGTGTGCACACACAGATTCAGATTCCCACGCTGCAGAGGACTGTGTGGGTGACGTGACAGCAGCTCATGTGATAATATTCTGGTTTAACATTCCCACCATCCAGTCCTGTTTCATGAAGTTAAGGCTGAGGAAGGTTAGTAGTGTATAAGCCTGCCTCTGGGGGAGAAGCTGTGGTGCAGCGGGCTGTGGAGAGTTCGTCTTTGGGTTCAGTGCTGGATCTTCTGATGCCTCTTGAGGTTGCTGGGGTGGGAGAAGCGCCGGTTGCAGACGGAGCAGCTGAAAGGTCTCTCCCCGGTGTGCACGTTGCGGTGGATATCCAGCTGGCTCTGGCATACGAAGCTTTTGCCACACAGCAGGCAGGTGTAGGGTTTCTCCCTGGTGTGCCTGGCCATGTGCTTCTGCAGGTCCGACTCCATGAAGAAGCGTTTGGTGCAGATGGTGCAGCCGTACGGACGCTCCATTGTGACGGCCTGGTAGAAGGACAGAGGGAGGGCTTTGTGTTGGACCGCAGGGTGGTGTAAAGTCAGGAGGTGCGTGTCACTGGAGGAGTTGATGCTGGAGGTTCCTGGAGGGTCATCGTGAGGAAGCACAGACCCGTCTCCGGCTGAGCACAGACCCGAGGACCGAGTCTGGGATGATATCGCGTCCTTGTGTCCGTCTCGTCCTCTGATCTGTACTCTGGTTGTCTGGACTGCATCTGACGAGTCACCCCCCTCCCCTGCGGTCTCCTTGTCCGATGCCCCTCCCCTATCAATGACGATCACTTCTGGCAGCGGGTACTTGGAGGGCTCCAATGCCGCCTGGTTATCTTTGCTGTTGTCCTCACAGGAAGCTGTACCCAGCCCGGTGTCAGCACCTTTACTCGAAGGCCGACGGTCCCCTGCTCCGGTCTGCTGCGGCTGGGAACTGTGAAAAGTGTCGCCGCCCTCAATCTCAGCCGTCCCACCGTCAACAAAGCCGACGACGCTGGATCCACTGACCTCTTTTCCCCTCAGGTTTCTGGATGTCTGGCCGTCGCTGACGCCGAGTGACGTAGCAGTGGTGGAGGCAGCATCTCGTCTCGGCAGCTTGTGGTCAACAGACCCAGCGTCCACTGCTCCCTCCACCTTGACGATCAGCAGCTCGCCCTCCCCCTCAGGCTCTGCTGACTGAGAGGACACACCCACTTTGAGAACAACACTGTTCTTCACATCATCAAACTATTTCAAATGTAATCATTACAACACACGTCCAAATAAATAGTTACATAGTAACGCGTTACATATATAAAAAACTGTTTCCATGCAGAGCAAAGCTGCAGCCTGTCTGCATGAATCCAGCTGATACTTCCACGTACCCACCGTGATGTTTTGGTTTCTGGTTTTAAAGGCCCATTTTCACAGGCAGACAGGTAACTAGACTGTGCACATTTTAAATATTAGGACTGTTTGTATTAGTTTGCAGTGAATGACGACAGTCTGAAGCCCACAGGCATCAACAAATACTGCGTTTCCTCCCTGAGACGTTGTGCTGCTTCTCTACTGTGCTGTCATCCTCCAGATATTTATGGACCCAACATTAGATTTCTTATTCACGCTCAACAACGACAAGAACACTTTTCACTTTAAATGAGGGATGCACCACATGACAGCAGCAGCTAGCTGGAGGGCTATCGTATCACGGAGGACGCTAACAGCAAAGCTGTGGACAGCAACTGAGGGTAGCTGCAAACACAAACCCTCACATATTTGGCCAGGGAAGAAATTTGGCTTGGAAAACAGAGACAAGTGAGCATTTACAGGCTTTTACTAAATGCAGACACATTAGCTCCTGTTGCTGTAGGTGTTCTTGCTACCACCTCTGAATGAAAACGCACCGGAAGAAAGACAAAGCCAATAATGTTTGTCACTGTTGTCTGTGGAAGTTACGACGTCAGACACATGCTAAGAAACATCACATCGTGAGGGGAAAGTGTTCACAGGCAGTGGACAGAAGTGTGAGTACACTCTGTTAGAGAGCGCATTAAAGCACACACACCATGAAAGAACTAAAGCACATGTGACTGTGGTCACAGACACTCACTCTATTATAGAAATGTCTACATCTGTTCTATTGTGTTCCCTGCAAGCCCAGGGAGTCCTCATAGCTCCTCCCACGACTGGAAAAACAGAGAGCGATGGAAGGAGGAGGGTGGGGGGAAGTTAGTGAATCAGGAAGTGTAGAGGAATAATAAGCAGGAAGTGAGGTCAGCTACAAGAGGATGAAGAGTGGAAATACACTTGGTCCAGATGACCTTTGCAGGTATGAAGATGTCTGTGAGAGGCTGTTGAAGCGTGGAGAAGAACTGTACTGGTACAGATCTGCCAGAACGAGGCTGATGTTCAGAGCTGCAGTAACTACAGAGGGACGATGAGCCACAGCAGGCAGATGTGGGACAGAGCTGTTGAAGCGAGGTTACAGAGATCAGTGAGCAGAAGATGTTTGCTTTGAGGGTGATGATGGAGAAGAACAGAGAAGGTCAGCTTCACTGTGTCTTTGAGGATGAGAGAAAGCAGATGACAGGCTGCTGAGAGAGGAACTGTGGTGCTGCATGGAGGTCAGCAGTGTCAGAGCAGTGTGTGAGGTGGTGCAGGACACGTACAAGGAGACGGTGGTGAGGTGTGTGGGTTACATCAGGCATCTGCTCTGAGCCTGTCCGTGCTACACCTTCATGGATCGTATGTTTTAAACGGGGGTAGAGTAACAAAGGGAGGTCTGCCGGGGCCACTGTGGTCACTCGCAGTCACAGATCCAGCCATGACCATTTAAAAACAACTTAAAACTATAAAAACTTTGTGTGACAGTCTGTAAGTGTGAACAGTTTGGACTGGTGTGTAAATGGACGTGTGTGGATGAGGATTTACCTCGGCTTTGGTGGTGGTCACAACCTCCTGATCAGGATCCTGGTCCAGACTGACGAGCTGGATCTTCTGCACAGACTGATGAGCTCCTGGCCCTCGGTTCAGAAACCTGGTCCTGCCCTGCAGAGAGGGGCCTTATGGGATACCAGAAGAATGATTAGAGGCTCATGAGTCTGATCACTCAAAATAAAGACTCATATAAACAATCAGGTGTTTAATGTCGTGCCAAACACACGTGCACGTTATGTATTAAAAAGCTGCATGTCCACAGAGTCAGAGGCTCGCCGCTCCGAGTCAGCCCTCCTTACACCGGCGGCTGATGCAGTAGACCATCATAACAGCTAAGCTGGATTTGAGCGTTTGGACAAACAGACTTCATCACAGGTGAACAGGTACAAATCACCACCTACTGACCAATCAGATCTCCAGAAAACAGCCACTCCTGGGAGATCCCTGAGACGTGTGTGCCGACAGTCTAACGCAGGGGTCCCCAATCCCAGTCCCTGAGGGCTGGTGTCCTGCAGGTTTTAGATGCATCTTTGATCCATCACAGCTGATTTAAATGGCTAAATGACCTCCTCAACATGTCTTCAGTTCTCCAGAGGCCTGGTAATGAGCCAATCATGTGATTCAGGTGTGTTGACCCAGGGTGAGATCTAAAACCTGCAGGACACCGGCCCTCGAGGACTGGGATTGGGGACCCTGCTCTAACGTCTGATATCAATTCTTAAAGGAAACTTTGTTTTCTGTTGGCTGCAAACTATTTTACAGCACGTAGTTGTAACCTGTGTGTTGTGTTTATCACTGACAGTCAAACCATCAACCAGCACTGAGGCTACAGTAGCTCCGCCCCACTCTACTGAGTGCTTTAACTGGACCAACCAATCAGCTGCTGGTACAATAACCAGCGTGACTGGTCACATGTTGTCCACACCGTAGATGAGGGAAGCCAGGGTCGTGGGTTTGTTGGGCCCTGCCCTTTTACTGCGCAGCCGCCAGTACGTATACTAGTGATGGCCAAATGAAGCTTTCTGAAGCACTGAAGCTTGTATTGAAAAACGGTTCATTACTCGAAGCTTTTCAACACAGTCCTCTCCGGTGACATCTGGTGG
>NW_024583185.1:70721-87143 GCF_018398535.1 Haplochromis burtoni | reverse complement strand
TGAAAATTTTGAAGAGCAGCTTGAATCTGCAAAATAAAACGGACTGCTCAATCATCACTGCTCACTCAAGAGTGGAGTTCTCTCTGATATTGGGCCACCGTTCCGTTGCTTTGAACATGTAATTGGTTTTGTTTTCTCGATTGGGGGGCTGAAAAAAATGTAATGCGTATTTGCGTAATACATTTTGATCAATAAACTTTCCCTATTTAAACATGCACTATGGTGTGGCCTTTCTTTGCTCATAACTCCTTGATGTTGGTAAATACAATAAGTGAGCAATATATATAATATACATATGAGAATGCACAGCACATTATGGAGTATGCCCCTGCTGTGAAGTCCTGCCTCCATCTACTTGTCGTTTAATCACTGGACAGCTGGACAGGTTCATACAAAATATTAGATTAGACCAATTGTCCTATACATATTTTTGACCTAGGGGTGGGATTGATTGTGAACTGGAAAGGGAAAATGCTTAGGGGGCTGAGTACGGCTGCATCGTCACTGATTTGTAGAATCATTTTGATTCGATACAGGATCCGATTCAATTTGATTGGAATCTGGAAAGTTTTGCCTCAGTCAGAAATATTACAATTCTGATATTAGCTTTAATGCACATGGAAGTGTTCCTACAGTCATATGCTGTAATGATATTTACATTATGAAAACATGATTTTGGACATTTCAGGTTTTTCACTTCGGCAGATAAAATGAATTGAGCAAAATCAACTCAAAATATTCCCACACGCCAGAACGTCCTCTCTTCCTTGCTGGCTCGATCTGTCAGTGGAATGATCACCTCGTCGCTATCTGTCACCATCAACACACTCCACGAATCCCGTGGATGATTCACTTCCTTATATCCGTTTGAATCAGGTACCGAAGCAGTTACGTGCGTAATGAAGCTTCGGACGTCACTGGTCACGTGACTTTTGCCAAACGAAGCAAGCCTCGACACAGTGCTTCTGAACCAGTGTGTTGTTTTTTTCGACACACGCTCCGGAGCGTCAGCTTCAAGCGGGCCATCACTAACGTATACATATTTACAGGTTTACGGCTGTAAATGCCACAAAGACACTTTTCTCCTCCAGTGGCAGCCAACGAATCAGAGACAGGAGTGAAATCGCTGACTCGGGCACCGAGGTCAGAGGTCAGAGGTGTGTTTACTATGGACTACACGATAATCAGCCCACAGAAACAGTGGAACTGCAAACATATCCCTCGGGTGTGAGTACGCCTGGATATAATAAGGCCGTGGCGTTGACACTCGAGTCCACCAAGCTACAGAGGAGGACGCTCCAAACACAGGACAGGCCCGCGGCCAAACACGAAAATCACCGAGTGCCCAGTGGACTGTGTCACGCTGAGTCACGGCACACTGCCCTCCCTCCGCGTCGTGATCGTGTCTGCCAGCCTGTCCTATGACGGTAATGCTTCACCACCCGGTGCCGGTGCTACATACCCGCCTGCGAGTCCCTGCTCTGCCGGCTGAAGAGGCGAACCCCGGGAAAGCGGCTGCTGATGGAGCCCTCTGCCCCCCTCACCCTCTCCGCTCGGTACCGGGCGATCTGCAGCTCCAGCAGCTTGATTTTCCTCCTCAGGAACTCGTTCTCCTTCTGGCTCCGGGACATCTCCAGGTGAACCACCGCGTATCCATCGTCCACAACTTTACAGATTTCCGCCACGGCCGCGTTAGCCAGCACCTCCATGATGGAGGCGATCTGAGAGTGGAAGTCCACGGCGGCAGACATCTTCAGACCTTCGGCCCTCTCACAGAAGGCGGAGCCTGTGCGTTGTTACTGCTGCTATCTGACATGCATAACCCGGGACCACCACCTGCACCTCGGCTCACAGGACGGACGCTCTTCGGAAGCTTTAACGTCGACGGAGCTTTTCCAGAAGGAACCCCGGCGATCAGCACACAGCGCCCCCTGCGGTCAGGGGCGGTACTGCCTGTGAGCGCTCACCACAGCCAGAGCTGAGAGGACTCCCCGCGCTGCTGCACGAGAGCACACAGCCAGCCCAGCCCACGCTGCAGTCACGGACCAGTGTTCACAACAGCACGAGAAGCACCGTGGAGTGGAAACCATGCATCCACGGGTGATGCTGATATCAGGGGGCAGTGACACGAGCTGTAGCACGGGTTGTCGGTGGGCTGCTTTCATGATTTGTGTGTAACAGTGAACAGCTGTAAAAGGACAGAATGAAAAGATGAAATCCTTGGTTATGACATCAAACTACAGAAACCTGTGAAAACGAGGAGAAGCACAGAGCTGTGAGTGGACAGTCGCCCAGACAGCAGCACTGCCGTGGGGTGTATCTTCCATTACTGCTTCTTTTCTACATCGGCACACAGTCACACAGACATGGACCAGTGTTACAGTTCTGTCCACATCTGTACTGCCTCACACACAGCGTTTATTGTCCCAGTTTCATGTCAGATTAGGGAAAAGGATCAGCAATGGGCTCTTTGAGCTCTGCAGCCGGACGACGATACAAGACCACGGGTCAGTTTGCAGCTCAGACATCAGAGCACAAACTCTAACGAAAGGAGCAAGAAAGGAAAGGACAATGGTTTCAGAAAATCCAGCAAACACAGAGAAATGAGACGCACGGGAGGGAGCAGCACAGTTTTCATTCAGGGCCCTGTGACCCATGAGCGAAGGACAGGCGTCACTGAAGTGACCCAAAACCACAAGAAGACAAAGAGGCAGCCAGATCCAGAGATGGGCAGTAACGCGTTACTGTAATCTCATTACTTTTTTCAAGTAACTTGGCCAACACTGGCCAGATCTCAGTGAGCTGCTGCAAACGGAGCTCTGCAGCCATGGACGCTTGTCAGCAGCTGAGATTTAGTGTTGCTGGTTTTGAACATGCTGGATCATCCCCATACCAGCTGATGGCGCTAATGCGCCGTTTTGCTGTTTACCAACCTCCAATGAAACTTTAAAAAACCCAAGAAGTGCAGCTCCCCCACCCTCCCCGCCAGGAGACACTACGGGAGTTTAAAGTAACGCCTAAATCTCGCGATGTTTGCCTCCAGTTACTCTTTGGGGGGGATTACAGGCGAGTTGCACAAGGTCAGTCGAGCCGGTGTAGAGGCGAGCAGGTCGGCGTGTCCAGGCTTTGCGTTGTCCGCTAAATCATCTCCAATGGCCAGAGGAAGCCGCAGCCGTCCCTCGGCTCCAGCCAGGTGAGACTGTCACAGTACCTGTGTGTTAATATCTCAGCGCTGCTGCTGCATTAGTGCAAACGCAGCGCTGATCCCGCCGTACACGTGACTTTCACGGTGACGTGCGCCTGAAACACTGCTGACATTTTTCTGCGTCACAAAGGTCACAAAAGGTGAGTGAAGCAGCTTCAGCTAACAGCTCTGAGCTCGGACAATTATACAAATATCGAAAACATAATTTGATCATCTCTGAACTAAAATGTGTTTAATGTTAGCCTGAATTCAGCTGTTGAAATAAGAACAGCACAGTTTACATCAGAGATGACAGGTGAAATATTCAGTTCAACATGTACTGACACCTCTCCAAATGATCCAGTTATGAAGCTGAACTTTAGTCAGGAGCAAAGAAACCAAACACTAACATTTAGAAATGAGCGAAGTGACTTCTGGACTGAATGCATTCTGGGATGTTTGGGTGCACTGAGTCCACGCAGGCAACCACCATCAATGCATCCTGGATAGGACGGGAGGAGCCGGAGCACATCTGGGAATTTGAATTGCAACAGAACTTGGTCTGCGACGGATGACGTATCACAAATCCACACATAGCATACTAACCAACTCCAAACCTGCTAACTCTGAGCGTCCTCTCTCAGGACGCTCCGATGTGAAGCCTACCCTCAGAAACTAACAGCGACAACAGAGAGCGTTCAGCAGCTGGGAGCTCTTGTCCTGCTCACAGCAGTGTTGCATGACTGTTTTTCTCCTGTCTGTAGCCCAGCTCCATCCCACGCTCCAGCTCCTGTTCATGCACCTCCGGCCTCGCTGGCCCCAGCTCCTGCTCAGTCCCAGGGTCCAGGACTCATGGCCCAGATGGCTACCACAGCTGCAGGAGTAGCTGTTGGCTCAGCTGTGGGCCACGTGGTTGGCAGCGCCCTCACGGGAGCATTCGGTGGGGGCAGCAGCAGCAGTCCAGAACCAGCCAAAGCTACATACCAGGTAAGAGGTGGTTGGAAATGCCGCCCAGACAACGCCCAGCATGCCTCAGCTCTAATGTTGCAGCTGCTGTGGTTTGAAATGCCACGAGTGTGACGTTTCTTTATGCTCTCATTCAGGAGCCCCCCCGGTCTGCTCCAGCCCAGCCGGGCCCCTGTCACTTTGAAGTCAAACAGTTTCTGGATTGTGCCACCAACCATACAGACCTCACTCTCTGTGAGGGCTTCAACGAGGCGCTCAAACAGTGCAAGTTCTCCCATGGTAAGTCTGGTAAAGGAGGCGTGGAGCCTCATACTGCATCTCTACTCGGAGCACGCCACGAAAACCTGCAACAACAGCCCACTGGCTTCATGTGATTGCCCTGAGTGTGCAGTCACGTGATCAGTGGGGGTGGGCAGTCAGTGGAAAACAAACATTCAGGACCTCTAATCGATCCTGGTTATTTTGGTTCCCTCATTAGGAGCAGTTCCCTTTAAAACAAAGTGCGCTGATGGTGTCAGGAGACGACTGATGTCTGCAGGGCGGTCACTCGTGTTTGTTTGTGATTGTGCAGGTGTGACATCGCTGGTGTGATGAACGGACCCCCACAATCATGGTGAAGATCACGTGACACCAACGGGAGCGGTGTGTGTGTGTGTGTGTGTTGACTGTACAACAGTGATGAACTCTTTAATAAATAGCTGCTGTCGACGTCACGTGTTGGTCTGTCCTACTTTGGGATGCTGCAGCGAAACAAATGTTCACTTCCTGCTTTGATTATTTTCAGTGTGGGAAACTGATGATGATGATGATGATGGTGGGTAAACACTGAACATTAAAGGTTTGTTTGCTGGATTGGTGCTGTAAGTCTGCTAGCACAGGTGTGTGTGCCACACACTGCACTAATGTAAACAGCACACAGATCTGAACATTACAGAAATGTTTTCACATGAAAGCTGCGTTTTAAATTTCACCAGGTGTTTTTTAATAGTCCTGTTAAATTTGCAAAAAACCACAAAATGAATCGAGCCTTTGTGAGATCTGCAAACAACAGCTGCGCGTCCCTGTATAGATGTGTTCGTTTGAAAGAAGCAGCCAGTAAGGTTGCACAGAGGTCTGTGTGTGTTAGCTCCCAGCATGAGCCACACAACACTGCTTTCAAAATAAGACTGTAACTCCAGAAACACTGAATCTAACAGATCGTTATCGTTGCAGCTCTGCCTGACACACGTGCTGTGTGTCTGAATGATGTCCTGTGTGGCAGCAGAGCTGAGTCTCTTTGCTGCACTGCCTGTTCAGAGGTTGGTGCACATCATCTATGATGGATACCAGTTTGTTCAGGGCCCTGCTCCCCACCACAGCTTCCAGTTTGCAGCACAGAGGCAGCCTTCATTCAGTTTGTTGGTGTGAGCCGAGCTCACCGCAGTGACTGAAAAGCAAACACCTCATCACCTTCTTGTTGCAGCCTCTGTGTTGCTCGTCCCTCCTGTCGATGTGGTCGTCCCAGGATACATTTAGGTCATGTCATCCCCCCTGAAGCCCTCTTACTCTCATGCAGGAGTCTGTTCCTCCCAGCCACTGCAAACTCTGTTACCAAATTCCATCATCATTCAACTGCTGGAGCAAAAATGATAGCAAATAAGGATTTATGAAATCTTTCTGATAGCGCTAGTCCTCCGTTTAATTTATATAGCTCCAAGTCACAACAACAGTTGCCTCAAGGCGCTTTATATCGTAAGGTAAAGAAAACCCCCAAAATCATGTGACCCCCTACAAGCAGCACTTTGGTGACAGCGGGAAGGAAAAACTCTCTTTTAACAGGAAGAAACCTCCAGCAGCACCAGGCTCAGGGCGGGGCGGGGCATCTGCTGTGACCGGTTGGGGGTTAATATATTTAAAATGCAAACGCTCCCTAATGACTGTGTGAAGGTCTGATCTGGAACATCCCTGAAAGCGATTTTTGTGATTCAGTGCAGTTTTCTCTTTACAGCACAAACAGGAAACGAGCTCCTACGGAGCCCTGCAAGGTCCACTAGAGAAAAGAACTGAAGCGGTGTGAGATCCTGCAAGAGTGTTTTTTAAGTCCACGTGCCTCCAGGTCAGCACTGAGACCTCGGAAACAACCACCGCGATGGAAGACACGGCCGCTTGGCCTGAACTATGAGCACATTACACCAGCCGTCCGGGACAAAGTCATCCCTGTCAGTCTTGGTTAAGTTCACTAACAGTGCTCTGGACAGTCCCGTGCGAGGCTCCGTAGGGCTTCATAAGAACCTGATGTTTAACAGTCCACGCTGAAGTTACCTGGTCTCCGTGAGTGCTCGCACACTGCAGCCGTGGACGGTCTCGTTTATGTTTAAACACATTTGTCCAGGTTTGTAGAAGTGAGAGCAGCTCTGTCCAAAGTGCTCACATCACTTTCTGGACCCCAACCAGCGAGCCGACGATCCAACATGCGGGCAGTCATGTGACTGCTGGGTGGTGGGGGGCAGTCATGTGGCTGGGGGGGCTGTGATTGATGACACCTGACGTCATCAATCACAGTTGTAGTTTCTTTTTTTTTTTTTTTTTTCTTAAAATGTGTGACGACAAAAGGAGACTCTTTTGGTTAGTAATGTGTGTAATAAACACACATATTTGGAAAACTCGTGCCAAAGGAGTACTTGAACAAAAGATGATAAGTAGTGATGTGGTGAGTAAACATATCATTACAGACCTGCGAAGAAGACGAACAATGGACCTGAAACTTGGGAAAGTTTTCCCCTGGAACGAATTAAAACTGTAAGTCTTGTGAACGTTGTGTGGACTCAGATGCTAGATTTTCCTCCTTGTTTATCCCTTTTGTATGTGCTCATGGTTTTGTATATGTAATTGTATGTGTATGTGCATTTTATATGTAAACTTGTTTACTTTAAATAAAGTTGTTAAAAAAAAAAAAAAAAAAGAAAGACCGGAGGCAAAGCCAGAGCTAAGGCCAAGACTCGCTCATCCCGTGCCGGGCTTCAGTTCCCCGTGGGTCGTGTCCACAGACTGCTGCGCAAAGGCAACTATGCGGAGCGTGTGGGAGCCGGCGCCCCCGTTTACCTGGCAGCTGTGCTCGAGTACCTGACCGCTGAGATCCTGGAGCTGGCTGGCAACGCAGCCCGCGACAACAAGAAGACTCGTATCATCCCACGTCACCTGCAGCTGGCTGTGCGCAACGACGAGGAGCTCAACAAGCTCCTGGGGGGAGTCACCATCGCTCAGGGTGGTGTGCTGCCCAACATCCAGGCTGTGCTGCTGCCCAAGAAGACCGAGAAGCCCGCCAAGGCCAAGTAAACGCAAAGCGCTCGGCTTCACCAAAACAAAGGCTCTTTTAAGAGCCACACACTTCTATCTGAGCAAACCTTCTTCTTGCTGTTACTGTCTGTAACTAGGATATGTAGATTATGCATCTTGATTTATTTTGAAATGTATGTTCATTCATATTATCTTAGTCAGGGACTGAAATCCACCTTCATAATATACTATCATGAGTGCTTAAGCAGTGTGTTTGTTTTATTCACAAGACAAGAATAGACGGTCTTAATATAAAGTCAAAATAAAACTAAAGCAAAAAGCTCTGTCTCTCCTGAGTGGTTAAGGCTTGTGCCTTGTTCAACCTCATTGCTCATCTTACTAATTTAGAATAAATAGGATGTCACCAATTATTAGCTTCATAACTACAACTGTAGACACTCATCATGGTTCACTTGCTTGATAATTAAAGCAGTTTCTACGCTCATGGAAACAGACTACACGTGGTACATGACGCATATGGCAAGATCACAAACCTTGTCAAACACAATAGGAAATCATAACATGAGGAGGAGCGGGACAGGTGGAGTTCTTTGGTGCTGCAGGAACTATCCAGGTACAGAGGGAGGAAAATGTGGAGCTGTTTGCGACATGTTCAGCACTGCTACTGAATTCGGGACATTTTGCAAAGTCACTTACGTCTACGCTTAGGTTTGTGTCTATTGTGAGTACAATAAAACAATGATTACAATACAATGTACTTAGGTTTGCTTAGATAATAGGGGGCAGCTGGAGATCAGAGGAACAGAAAATGATTCGTAAGTGTTGATTTTGTTAGAATGACTTTGTCAACCCCTGTTTTAAGGACAATAGTGGATTTGTGTGCTCGAAGCATTTCATGCGACCTTAAAGCTCTCAAGAATGACATTGAGTTGCTGAACCCTGACCTCTAACGTGCCAAATCAGTTGGCTTATCTATAAACTTTGGCGTGTTGGGAAGAATTTATTGACAGTGGGGGTCTGCCTGTCGTAAAATGAGAGTTAGTTACTAGCCTGGGGAGAGGACAACCCCCCCCCCCCCCCCCCCCCCACAGAACAATAGAATTAGTGGAAAACTACTGAGGGGGACACAGGCCAGCCCCGACTCTTCTTAAGCTGGGATATCAAAAGGATCGGTGAGGTCAAGAAGAAGTACACCTCAACACTATATTTTTGAAATAATGGATTTCCTCGCATCCTTAACCCTACAGAACTCAATTTGTTCAAATGTACATGAATCAAATTGGTTATGAAATTAGTAATGAAATAAATAAAATAGCTGTCTGGGTTCAGCTTGGAGTAAAATGTGTGTCCTTAAAATCACCGAACATCAATTCAACTGGCCTAGATTTAGTCAGGTAAGGTTGTTGAGTAAAGCATTTCAAGTGGATTATATTGGCTAGGTATCAATAAACTATACATTGTACTTCCACTAAAACAGCTAGTGTAGGCTTACAAAAAATAAAAATATAAGTGAAACATATCTCATATATAGATAATAACATGCATCTATAAACATAATATTTTCCATCACATTTGTTGTTTTTTAACAGAATATTTTAAAATGTAGGTGATAACTTTTAAAGGTGTATTTCTTGTATGATAGGGTCACATAGTAAAACAAGAAGTGGTGTGATGTCTTGTACTATGAAGGTATGATTGTAAATATTGAGTTTAATATTTGTATTCCTCTGGAGTTGTAGACTTGCTTAGACAGCACTAATGTGCACCATGATAGTAATCCAAGTTGTAATTGTAATGAGGACAATGGAGAAAAAAAAAAGTGTTTTAATAACATGGACATTATTGTGAATGACAGAGTGGTGAGTGAGTGAGAGGAAGGAGCTCTTGTGTGTTGCTGTGGTGGCTCTGAGAAGAGCCGTTGTTGAGTGTGAGAGCGGTGTCAGCTCACTTCTTCTTGGCTGCTGTGGCTGCCTTCTTGACTTTGGGCTTGGCGGCCTTCTTGGCGGGGGATTTCTTTCGGGAGCCTTCTTGAGCACCTTCTTGGTGGCGCTTTCTTGGCTGCTACTGCCTTCTTGGGCTTTTTGGCAGCTGCTGCCGGTTTCTTGGCTTTGGCCGCGGTGGGCTTCTTGGCTTTGGGAGCGGCTTTCTTTGCGGCTTCTTGGCTTTGCTCTCAGTAGCCTTCTTGTTCATCTTGAAGGATCCGGAGGCCCCGGTGCCCTTGGTCTGCACCAGAGTGTCCTTCGCCACCAGGCTCTTGATGCGGGCCTTGTTCTTGTCCACATCGTAGCCTCCGGCAGCCAGAGCCTTCTTGAGAGCGGCTGCGGACACGCCGCTGCGCTCCTTGGAAGCGGCCACTAGTGATGTGCGGATCGATCCTGAAATATTGATTCCTCCGATACCAGTCATTTATGTTCTAGAATCGATTCTCACATTAAAATATCGATATTTTAGTAATTTAGGTAAATTTGTAGTTTATCATTAACAGGAACACAGTGGAAAGAAACTATAACATTCGGATTGTCTACATTCAAAGGAACTACTTCCTCTTCCGCCTTTCATAGTCATGTGCGAAATACGGCTGTATAAATGTCTCAGCCCCTTGGCGCGCGCACTCACAACAATGGCTGAGCGTAATTGTGCGGACGTATTTTACCTCCACAAACAGCTGAGACGTGGTTTGCGATACATGTGGCAAAAAAGTGAGGTGTTGTGGCCATACTTGCCAACCTTGAGACCTCAGAATTAGGGAGACATTCAAAAGGGCTGTTGGGGGGGGGTGATAAATACATTTTACAGTGTTTATTTATCGGATAAAATACGTTAAATGTCACCGTTATTATTGGCCGGCCCGGAAACAGCGGGGGTGTCCAAATTCAGAGGCTGCTTCCACCTGAGGACCCGGCCTTCGCGGTCTAAAGAAAGCCGGGTAGTACGTCATGAGCTCCCTCGGTGGAGTGAAACTCTGCCGTCTGCTCCTTGCTATCTAAAATATAACCGGGCGCTGACTTAAACTGTCGACCGTCTCACACTTCTGTTTAATCAGTTTTCTGTTTGACGTTTATTCAGCTGTGTGAAAACCCCGGAGGAACCCACACCACGGATAAATAAAAAATTCTATCTTAATTAATGAATTTAGAATAAAATCTGTATTTGTAAATTCATTTTTGAATTCCAATTTAATAAACTGATTTTTAAAATTCTTTTCAAGTCTTCATTTCAAAAAACATTTTCATATTGTTTAGATACAATAAATAAAATAAGTTTTTGTACAAAGTATCGGTATCGGATCAGTATTGTCGATACCACCCTGAATATTACTTGGTATCGGATTGGAAAGGAAATCAGTGGTATCGCACATCACTAGTGGCCACGGTTTTCACAATCAGCTCGCCCACACTGGGGCCGACCTTCTTGGGCTTGGAAGCCGTCGTCTTCTTCTTGGCCGCCTTGGCCGGGGCGGCAGCAGGTGCGGGAGCTTCCTCAGACATTTTCCCCTTTCACGTCTGATCAAAATCATTCCCTGTACAACTCCATCCTATGCATAGCACTTACTACAATAGTTGCATTATATAAAGGGAGATAGAAAGGTGGCTACGGAGCCATCGAATTAGGAGTTAGATTGAAGATAGCTTTGATGGAAATTCCTCTTTGGTCATAGCTAGGAAAGCTGGATGCGAAGGACACAGCAGAGCCTGCCTGTGGCATGACCTACAACGGGGTGGATAGGAGCTTTTATTGCTTTATCACATCATTACAAGACTTGTCCACAGGTACTTTTTCGCATATCTTACACATAACAATTATAGTTTAATCCTTAGAACACAACTCAACAAAAAGTTTGAAATAGTCCCTAGGTTACATTTACTTTTATTCACCTTATCCTACTGCTCGCAAAGGGTGCATTTAAAGCAGGCCAGTATGTAACAGTTTAAATTGAAGTTACAAAGATTAAAACTTTATTTCTTTTAAAAACATATTTAAAATCAATATTTGGCACAATGCAAGTCACATAAATGTAATAGTTTTGACTTTTCACCTAATAAACTGTAAGTTTAAGTTTTGTTTTGCTTTTTTTATTCTCCAGAGTTCGGTGGAAATGAAGAGAGAGGTCGCAATCCGTTGCCTGAAGGTGTATCTGAAAGAGAAGGAAGAGGATCTCTTCAGAGAACAGCTGGTAGGTGAATCTCGCATTCTTTTGTGTTTTATTTTTAAATGGCACATAAAATGCTGACATGTTTCCATTTAAACTACCTACTTGCCAGGATGGTGAACAACAGTTCCCAGAAGAAGTGGTAAAGGTTGTAGTCACAAGACGTGCAGCAGTCTGGAAGACCTTGATGTGCCCAGAGCGTGTGCCTTAATGATGGGGCTTATATACGCTCTCAATCTGAGCTACCCAAAACAAGTAAAGAACACTCTAGAGCAGGGGTGGGCAATCTCAGTCCACGAGGGCCGGTGTCCCTGCAGGTTTTAGATCTCACCTTGGGTCAACACACCTGAATCACATGATTAGTTCATTACCAGGCCTCTGGAGAACTTCAGGACATGTTGAGGAGCTAATTTAGCCATTTAAATCAGCTGTGTTGGTTCGAGGACACATCTAAAACCTGCAGGGACACCGGCCCTCGTGGACTGAGATTGCCCACCCTGCTCTAGAGGTATTCCAGAAGGTATTTCTGGAAACTTGATGGTTAACATTCACCCTACTGGCTTTAATGCAAATTCTGTCGTGAAATAAATGTGAATTTTTTTTTCCAAAAAAGAAAAAAAAAAGAAAGAAACAAATGTGAATTGGACTGTAGTATTCCGATGTGCCTCTTACGTTTTTGTATGCAGTCCTAGATGAGTGTAGTTTTGAGAAAAGTTTGTAATACATATAATGTTAGCTTTGGATTGTTCCGTTGTTGAACATTAAAATCTTTTGTCATTTCCTTGATTCTGCGACAAGTTGAACAAGTTGATACCAATTTAAGTTAATGTACATGAAGTACTTTTTTTTTTTCTTAGTCATTTATAATTAAAGGGCTGCTGTAATGTTTCATTTATGTTGTATTGACACAGAAGTGTATTACTTTGGAAATGTTTTGTAATAAAATAATCAATTGGAATAAGTGAAATGGCTTTGTATGATTTTAGAAAAGCTATAGAAACCTAAACTAATTGGCATGGATAATTGTGAGTAGGATATATGTAAAAAAATTCGTTGGTGTAACTCAACTAATGTAATTTCTCAACTTAA
The DNA here is from genome assembly GCF_018398535.1 of Haplochromis burtoni. Classification (NCBI taxonomy): domain Eukaryota; kingdom Metazoa; phylum Chordata; class Actinopteri; order Cichliformes; family Cichlidae; genus Haplochromis; species Haplochromis burtoni. The sequence continues at coordinate 74,478 of NW_024583185.1, read as the reverse complement.
TTTTACCAGAAATTTTAAATTAATAATAGGTTGAATAAACTTAATTATGCTTGTGGAGGTCAAGGTAAATCATGTTGGTTTGTTAAACAAGTTGAGTTAGCCAAACCTAAAAATTACTTGCTGAATTTACTTAATAATATGCAAAATTTGTAACTTAAAAAGCTGAGTGGAAATTGTTACCTTACTTTTTTAAGTTGAGGCAACAAAATATTTTTTAGTGAAGTGGCGTGCTTACGTTTTTTTGACAGTCTGACACTTGCCCTCCTTCTCCTCCTCCTGGCTGCACACACAGGAGTCGGGGATGTTCTCCCAGTCTTTGTAGCTGAACAGACCACAGCAGTGAAACTACAAACAGCAGCAGGAGAAGAAAGAAAGTGGGGTTTTTTTGTTTTCTTTTTTAAAAATAAGGTTTTTATTGAAAGTTGAATACTTTTTCTTTTTTTGTTAAATTCATTTTCAACTCAAAGCATGTGTTCATGGATTAATAATACATTTTGAAATATCGATTTATAAATACAGTTTTCATTATCAATTAAATGAATAATGAATTACATATGAAATGATTTCTCAATGTGTTGAGTCACATTTCAAATTCAAAATTTAAAAAATGATTTTCAAATCTTTTTAAAATAGAAAAAAGAAAAATAAGTAAATGGATTCAAACAATAAAGATTTATTTCCAACATTTAAAATGCACGTGGCTCTTTTTGTCCCCCATATGACCTAACAATTTTATCAAGAGGAAGAATCACAAGAGGACAGCTACAGCTGCAGGAGTCACGGCTCACTGAACCTAACAAGCGTTGCTAGGGGGTTGTATCCTTAGAGGATTATGGGATTGTACTCATTTAGATCTTTGTTTGGTCTGGAAAAATAATTTGCTACTCTACATCTTATTATTTGTCACTGTTTGAGGAAAAAAGGAAGAACCCCACTAACCCCTTCTAACCCCTTCTATAAATCTTTCTACATTACCTTCGCTGATTTCTTCCTTTAAACCATCAATGTTCCTTTTAGACCACATTCCTACAGGACTGTTCAAAGAAATTTTGCCACAAGACTTCAATTTAAAATCTGATTAATCTCTCTTTAGGAACAGGCTACGCATCACAAGCTTTAAAGTGGCCGTAATTAAATCATAAATTGACCTAGTTATCTTAGCTAATTATAGACCAATTTCTAAGTTTACTTTTACCTACAGAGTTCCTCGCACCACAGAAACATTATTAGTGAAGGTTATTATTAATGTTCTTATGGCCTCTTACGGTAGGCTCATCAACTCAGTATTGGAGTTCCACAGGGTTCGGTGGTAGGATCAATACATTTTATAGCATACGTGCATCCCTTCTGCAATATAATTAGAAAAAAACTGCATAAATTTTGATTGCTATGCAGATGACACCGTGCTGTATTTATCTATGAAGCCAAATATAGAATTCTGCAGATTAAACTAAAAGCTTATCACAAAAAATCTGGTTCACTTTTAATTGCCTACTTTTAAATTCAGACATAAATTGAGGTTTATTGCACTCAGTAATAAAAATCTTGGAAACAGGATCTCTAACCAGATATTTACTTTAGATGGCAATTAGATGGGTCCAATAACACTGTGAGAAATTGTAGATCTCTTGTTTGCCAGCATATGTTGTTCAGCGCACTTATTAAACACATTAATTTGCACAATATTGCTAAAATTTGAAGAATCGTGTCTCGTAGTGATGTTGAAGATTGAGTTCATAGACTTATTTGTTTTTTATTATTTCTCTCATATTTGCGTCTCTCTAATGGTTCAATTAAATTCAAAGTTTATACGCAAATATGAGAAGGATCATATCTTAAAGACTTCACATAACATATTATGCTAACAGAGCAGTTCAGTCTCAGACTGCAGGCTTCTCAGCTCACCAAGTTCTACTATAACCTTTGTCTAGTAACAGTCAACAAAAATGCAATGAGAATAAGTTCCTTTTTTGTACAACAGAAGAAGATTTCACTCAGACACAGACTTTCTTTTGTCACCATTTAAACCTGTAAAACCTTTAGATTTACAGTTTACATCAGAAGAATCAAACATGACACAAAGAAGACACTAAAAATACCAAAACAATATACAAAAATATTTCCCTTTATAAACATTTTTACAAGTAGCTGCATCAACACAGTTCTCAGTTTTTAAAATATAACTTAACTGTCTTTGTATTACTAAGAAACTTCACATGAGATAGAAAAGGAATGTGGCTTTTAATTTCATCAAATGTTACCATCGCAAACAGAATTAGTAACAGTAACATTGCATTCTAGAAACATAACAGGTCACATGAGTCAAAGGTGTCAGTGAGCAATAATTTGGCTGGGAATGGTCTCAAGACTGCATAGTAGGTGGCTAATAGCTGGTGTTGTAAGCCATCACCTCTGTTCAGCTTTGGAAATCGCTAGATTCAGTTATTTTTCCTTTTTAGACATTTTCTCATTGTTAATGTGATGAAAATAAGGATTTCTGATAAAGGTTGAATTAAAAGAGTCAAATTTTAGACATTTTCATTTCAATTTAAGCTTATTAAGTATCATTTTTCAAGTCGCTTGAAACTGATGATCTCAATTTAGACAACTTCATCATGAAGACATAAGGCACAATGATATAAACCTCAACCAAATATGTCATTTTCAAATTCAAGAAAACAGACTCGACAGGGCTCCAGAAATCTGTGCACCAAGCTAGCAAAAGAAAAAAAAACTCTGTCATACTTTGACTAGTATGGTGGAGGTTTGCACATCTCGTTGTATTTTGGTGGTCTCGTGAGGATCATCATGGTGAGGCTGTTGAAGCGATACAGGTGGTACACCATGATGGAGGAAAGAATCACACCAAGGAGCTATTGGGGAACACAGGAAGATAAGTTAGGCATCAGGTTTTATTTAAGGTTAAATTTTAATGTTATTAAATTCTTTTTTTACTTTTTGGAATTAGATTTTGTACTAGTTTCCTTTTTGTTCAGAAACAGATGCTATAATTTTTCAGCATGTCAAACGTGGGGGTATCAAACTTTGCTGAAAACAATTTTAAAACAGATTTGACTCCCAATATCTGACCACAAAAACATTTCTGCCTGATGGTAAAAAAGCTGAATTTCTCCCCACTGTGGCACAGGGTCTAAGGACCTCACAGTCAACAAAAAGTTATAACCCTAATTTTAGATGTGAATAATAAATAGTGACTAACAGTGACTAAAAGGGGAGAATGCAGATTTTAAGTTATAGATCAGCCATTTATGCTGCTGAATCCTTAAATAAGTGATAATACTCACAGCTAGAATAGCCAGAGTGAAGCTGACCACAATGTTGATTTTGTTAGTAAACTGGATGTGGTCCATGATGGTGGGAAAGCAGGTCTGAAAATAGAAGGAAAAATGAAAACTGTTAGTTTCTGTCATGGACACACAAATGATTTAAGCTTTTTCAAAATGGTGCTGGGTCGCTCACCTTAGTGTAGATGGACTTTCTCTGCAGCATGAAAGTCTGGAAAAGTTAAGAAATAAAGACGTTACAAACTGTGACACACTGAATAGAAGTGAAGCGAGTGGGTGCATCGATGCTTACGTTGTTTTTGACAGTCTGACACTTGCCCTCCTTCTCCTCCTCCTGGCTGCACACACAGGAGTCGGGGATGTTCTCCCAGTCTTTGTAGCTGAACAGACCACAGCAGTGAAACTACAAACAGCAGCAGGAGAAGAAAAAAAGGAGAGTTACTCATCTTCTG